>NW_019213369.1:21248-39392 GCF_002532875.2 Varroa jacobsoni | reverse complement strand
ATATATAATAGGTAAAAACATCAAAATAGCGTGACTGGACATTTACATTGGAACCCATACATTCATGTAATGGTACAATCAAATTACAATGATAAATGTTCTTATATATATGTTTATTTTTAGTAGTAACGGTAGGAGCTTTCTTTTGTTTCGGCTTTATTGTCTATATGTGTATGATATATATAATATTAGGACATCTACATAAATTTATATATTTATCGCAATGTCCCGCGAACGTAAACTTGTTGGTGTTGTTTTTCTCTCGACCCTTTCTCTCTCTATTTCTCAAATCACCTTTTCTATTATAAGATAACTACTATATCTATCGGTAACTCACATCTGTATTAAGAAAAACATGCTTTATGTTTGAGATCGCTTGTGCCGTCCGATGGCTAATATTCGCACGTTAAATCACGTATACATTAGTATACAAGTAGTATGTTTTATATATATATATATATATATATATATATATATATATACAAGAAGAAGAAGTACATATATAAGTATGATACACACACCGAAAGTAGATAGTGGCTAAGTGGAGTACTCCTATGTCGATTGGTAGCAGTTAGCCATAATAGTTAGACTGATATAGCAGTTTTGCGTTTTTTTTGCTTTTTTAAATTTCTTATTTGTTGTTTGTTAATAGATTGGAGCTGTATGTAATACATGATACAAATGAAATTAATAAAAACTGATGATAATTGTGCTGATGGTGATGACGATGATCCCTAAAGATGGAAGCGTTGTATTAAAAGCGTAAGTTCGTCATTTGGACAGGCAGGAACAAACGAGATTTCAGTCAAACAGCGATACATACACAGTATAGATTGGTTTCTTTTCAAGTGTGTAATCCCGTGTAACCGTAGCGGTTGTATGTAATAACTATTCGTTTACTACATTTATTACTACAGTACACCATTCTGCTCATAAGTAATAGTGACGACACTGCACAGCAGACCTAAGGAAAAGCTATCTTCAACAGTGGTCGTCTAATTCGTTTATAGTTTTTTGAACCATCGTTAGTCATCTGTTTGGTACTGAGAATATGTTAAAGCAATTGATCAGGCAAGAGCTGATGGGAGCTCTGAAAGCACTGACGTATTTGTGGAGTCTGTAAATGATCACTCAATCAATCAATTGACTACGATGGCAACTTTTGAGTACATGCTATTTTTTAACTTGCCGGTATTTAAGCTAATTGTATATAATCGCACCGAAACTTAACTAACTTTAAAATTGTCATCATAGAAATAATCGTTGCTGATGTTGAGGTAAGACTGATTGAAGCGGTGAAGCACATCAGCTCATCTAAAACCAGATTGGATTTCATTTCTGTAGTCACGTACATCGCATTGTCGCCAACACTGCGTACATGTGTACTTTACTCAGTGCAGCTTTTGGGCGCGTTCGTGTGTAAGTGTTTACTAGTTTTTTAGGTGTTGTTTCCTAATGTTAAAATCTAATATAGCTTGTCAGTATAATTCTTCTTGAATTGCCTCAATTGCGCTTGTGCTTTGACCACCACTTTTTTCAACATATATATATATATATATATATATATATATATAACGTTTTACCATGAATTTATTGGTTAAGCGGACTTATTGCCATCATCTGTTGGATGAAGGGCCTGTCAGCTTTACACCGGGGTTCCCCCCATTCATCTGAACTCTTCTCTACTTAATTTTGGACGAACTAAAATGGGGTCATTTAGTGCTTTGTTCTTCGCGTTTTCAATCGTCAGTCTGTCAGTTACACAAGGTGGTTGGACCTGTTCGTCTTTAATCGAGGAAAAAATGTATCGATCTACTTCTGTTCCCTGTTTGATAACGATGTGAGCTCATGTCTGTTAACGTGTCTTTGTGTATGCTGAGAAGTTTTTGTGTTAAAGCCGGCGCTGTTCACCGATGTGCGTTTGGGATGAGATTTTCTACATCAGCATCATCAAAATCTTAATGATGAATCACTGATATTTGTTATTGTATTTTTATGATTACCGCGTACATAGAATAACCGTCATGCCTCAGAACAAGTTTGTTGCATATTATTCGTAAGCTTTACTTTTTTTTGTTGCTGGTTATTGGCATGCTTTGATTTTTACCGATGCGTATTTTTTGTGTTTGTGCTGTTTGTTCAAACGAAACAAGAAAACAGTTACACTGTATAGCCCTTAGAGCGAAAAAACGGTCTTGGTTACTGAGTGTGACTAAGATCTCAATTAAGTCACAAAGATCTGCCGATTACATAAATAAAGGTCAACAACTACAAGTCTGCCTGCAACAACTACGAGTAGGTATTTGCGGACACTTCCAAGATTGGATCTACATCTCAATAGTACGCCATCCTACCCCCTAACAAAGCATGCGTCTATATGGTAGTTTAGTCACAGTACGACGCGAGCAAATCCTCTTGTGTATGACAATAAGAAACTATTGACATAGGTCGTTCTAGCGACAAAAATTTGCACTCAACCGCTTAGGTACTCCTTAGGGACAAAAAGAATCGCACTACACCCCTTTTGTTATTTTAGTTATAGTTCCTGCAATTGCTCATGCAGAATCCATGACTCTACACTTCATCCTTTTTTGCTTTCCGAACTTTTTCAGAACCTAGAAGGCTTCCTCATAAACTAACGATAGTGTTTGACGTATCATCATGTTACTGTTTTAAACAACGTCTTTACTGTCTCTATAACTAAATCTTTTTGCTTAATCTCACCTGCAGACGAGGCGGAGTTAAATAACGTTTCAACGACATTTGTCTACGTTTGTCTCATGTCGGCGGCACCACCTATACAGAGGTAGTTCTTATCAGGTCCCCTCGGCGTTAATAAGTATATAAAAACAAAAACATAATGATCTTCATCGTCGACTTTGTCTTCAACAAAAGCCTTCTTTTGCTGACAGCCTTTCCTTTCGTCCGTTCGCCTTTTCGTTTCGTGTGCGCAACTTCAGCCGGCTTCTTGTTATTTGATCTCATTCTGTGGTTTTAAGGTGCTCTTGTATTGCCTATGCTGCTGAGAGTTCTACTTTCTCCGGTTAAACCAATGATTTCCTATCGTTATAGGTTTTACTCATAATTGCAGCCCTTTACCTCTGCCAACGAGAGCGATCGCGATCTCGTCCAAAACTGTCGCGGAAACCTGCGTCCCCACGACCCCTCTCATCTCTGGCATCCTTTGTTTCCCGTGGTTCTCGTGACTCTCTGCTGTAGTCCCTCGAATCTCGTGAATCTCGCACTGAAGAATCCCTAAATAGCCGATGTGAAGCTGGCCTTTGATCCCTGCGGTCACGTTCGTAATCAGATCGATGGCCATTTTGCCTGTTGTCCTTTTCAAAAGACAATCGCTTGTGGCTGTTTCCGTTCACCCAGTCTTCTCGACATTTTCGTCCTTCGCCGCGGCTTCCGCCACCGCTTCCACCATTAGACGCTGTATTCCCACTATCTGTTGCTACTGTGGCTGTGGTTATTATCCCTTGTAAAGATGTGGATGTTGCTGATATTGCTGCTGTTGTAACTCTGTCCTCTTTTGACCGTTCGTAGCTCTCTTGACGACCGCTAGGACCCTTTATAATATCTTCAACCACTTTGTGGTTGAAGAACTCTTTGTAGTTTGCCAATGCGAGCGAGGCTGCCTGCCATTGCGCTTCTCTGCAATTATATGGGCAATATAATATACAAATTAAACGAGTATCTAAAGCGGAGAGAATAGGGAGCAATTAAAGTAGGGAGTGGACTTTGATGATGAAAATAACTATCTATATTACCTGTCATGCCTCTTATTCCTAGTAGATCTTGTTACAGATCAGTCGAGTGCAGCTGAGTAGCCGGAACCAAGTATCGTTTGGGAAGCAGCTTTTTGAAAAGCTTAGTTGTAATAATAATAGACTCACTTGATGCTATGTCCACTGGCGGTTGCCATTCGTCTGCCTCGAAAATAGACAGCTACGGTGTATCGTCGCGTGTTGGTGGGCCCACTGGAATCGATAACTTTGTAAAGTGGAATCTCAGGTTGACCATTGCTCATATGTCGCAAGGTTAGACAACATTGTTGTAGCTTCGATTTAGGATCATTCCAGTCTTGGTTGCGAATGAAATGTTCTAGACGCGGGAAAAATACTACTTGACAGAATCTTCGGCAGTAGTCTAGCCCCTTGTCGACGAAGAGAGCACCTAGGAACGCTTCAAGAATGTCGGCACGATCTTTTACCTTGAGACCGTTTTGTGATAACGGGTACATCGAATACTCCAACATTCCTGCAGCAATGAAACAAATTACAGCCCAATAATGATGCAGTTTTCTCTATAAATTGTGATGAGGTTTATTGAAAACAGATGCCCACTTTCGTCCACTTACCTAAGTCATCATGCACTACAGCCTGTGTGCGGTTGTTGACAATCGAGCTTCGGAGGAGCGAAAGATGCCCTTCATGATGTTCAGGGAAAAATTTGTACAGGTACTCAGAGGACACCAATTGGAGTACGGTATCTCCAAGGAATTCCAGGCGTTGGTTTGAACCACTACAAATCGTCGATTAAGAACGAAACTATTATAGCACTTCATGATTTATGCTTATATTATTACTGATAGGACGTTCAAAAGTAGGAATCATATTACTTATCTAAATAAAATTTTCTATATGAGTACTAATACAAATACTATTTTAGTACTAATAATACATTGTGATTATATAGCATTGCCATAATACGCCATACGACAGCCGGCGAAGTCATGTATGCCGTTCAAACTCACAGTGTGAGGTTGTTGAATCCAACGGAGCGATGGGTAAATGCCCTTGCGAGAAGTCGGATGTGAGTAAATTCCACGCCAATCTGCTTCTCGAAGTTTGTGAGTTTCTGAAGAACGGGATAATGTTCGATCCATCTCCGATCGCCATCTGGCTCTTGCAGCTGCAATGGGTGCCGGCGATAATTGCACCACCTTTCTAGAAGCTCGGCGCATTCCAAACCCCAATTCATTGCACGATGACCGCCTGCGTGTTGATTGGGTTAAATAATAATGAGAGCGCTCTTCGTTTTTGGAAACCAGTACTCTGGTTGCTGGGTTTATACATAATAATTAGTAATGGGATACGCCTGCACCCGATGGCGGGTTCATATTGTAGCTATCGTTGCAACAGTGATATACTTGTCTTGCGTTGAAAAAAACGACACCTGGACTAGATCGTCTGATTAGAAACTATTCACCAAAGATATATAAACAAAACAGACGAAGTCGGCGCCTGGGTATCGGAAAAAAATTTTCTAAACCGCCGTTCTGTTTGTCTTTATACATACTTGTGACCGTCGCACAGTTCGCGGTTGTAACAGCAGATGGTCTAAAAAGGGTCTCCCCGAAGACCCTGTCGACATGCTCAATACCATGGTCAAGAAAAATGGCCCCCATAAGTGCCTCCAAAGAGTTAGCCATAGCATGCTTGAGTTCGAGATCGTGGCACAGATCGGACCCGTGAGCATATAGCATGAACTCATCCAGTTGAAGTTTCTGCTCCAGTCAAGCACAAAGGCAACAAAAACAATTTTTCTTATAGTATGCTTTCATTTCTTATTTGCTTGTTAGTAAAATTATCACCGTAAAGGGGGTTTTAACTATTGTTGTTATAAGCATATTATAACTGCTCACGAAATATTCATTACAGACCGCATGATACATTCCTTCTTAGGTAATTACCTTAAAATGCAACTCACATAGTCATCGAACGTCCATTAAGAATAGTTGCGCTTGATCTTACCCTCATGTTTGTTTTACGGAAGCCTGCACATTTTTTTTTATTTCATATGGTGTCCGTCATTATGGGCTGTTGGGTACCTTTGCTAGAACGGCGAGATGTTGATTCTGGACGATTGCGGCGCGATAGGTCGCCAGCCCACCTTCCTCAACATCGGGAAACATATGGAAGAGATGAATTGATGACAAGAACTCAATGACCGCGTCACCCAGAAACTCCAGTCTTTCATAGTGGTGCACAGTCGATGCCGTTTCAATATCCTTGGCCAGACGCGACATGATCGATAGAAGCATCTTGATACCTGGCAGCGACGACCCATCCAGATCGCAATATACGATCCACACAACACATACACACATTTCGCAGGAACACAAAACAGCAAAAAATCCGTCATTTTTGTTTTAGTGGCAAGCGACCCTTCACCATCATAGACGCTTCATGCGATAGATTTACAACTCCATTTTCTTCTTAGCCAGCAGCAATGTGGTGACATCAGTATAAAAGACAGTTAGCATCTGACAAAGAAGCAATCTAAGAAAGCTAGATATACAGAAAAAAAAACATCCTTCTGAGTGATTATAGCCCGAAAGATGGAAGTGTTTCCATGTTACCTAGTTCAGAGACACGCTGGACCCATCATGTCACTAGTTGTAACCCAGCGTTAATGCAGGTTGATTGTAAACTTGAATATCCACCGAGTGAAGTAGGTGCTGCTGGAGTAGCCACCTGAAAATCACCTGCCCTCAGAGTGCACTTTGACAAAGAGCACATGAGTTCAGAAGCTACTCCAACACTTACGCCTTCAATCCCACAGTGTCATTACGAAGATGAACCCGCATACGTCCCTATCGACCAAATCTCTATCTATCTCCAATAGTGCGTCTGACTGAAGCAAGAATGGGCAGAAGGCATTTTCGGGCCAGGGTTTGTTCTCGGCTGATTTTCGAGACAATCTTCAGATAAGCGGTTCGATATTTATCGAAGACTTTGTTTCATTATGTGACCAAAGGTGGGCGAACTGAAGACAATATACTCAACAGTCCTCTCCAGGTTTAGTCCATAACGGGTAATTACTCGGGAGCTGCGAAGGATCCAATAATGCTGGCTTGATCGACTTCACCGGGAATTGTTAAGTACATGTTATTTTTTTCCAATGCTTATTGTTATTGCAGTGTCTATGTCTGAACAGCCGCTACAAGGATAGGGTGCAAGTTGCGGTACCTTACATTTTCAGCTCCCCACAAACCGTAAAGCTAGTGCCAACGACACAGACACGGGTGGTTATATACACTGGTGTCTAACGGAGCTATAAGTGATGTTAGCTAAACGTAAAATGGAAGCTTAACCGTGAATATGCATTCGTCAGAGCCACTCAAGAAGTGCTGGAGGATCAAAGTCCAGAAATGTAATATAGTAAATGTGGCAAATCTTCACTATGCGTGGATATATGTATCTACATTTTAATCATTAAATTATGAGCTGTGATTTTTGTAGTAAGCCGAAGAAGATCGTAACAAATTAGGTTGATCTAAACAGTGTTAAACTCAATTGAGTAAAGTACAACAATCTTGTGTTCATAATATAAATGCATAAATAAACACTATACTTTGTAAGACACAAGCCAGATGCGTATTATGTTTATAATTCTTATCTTTTAAAGATAAGTGTTCTACAATTAGATTAGATCCTTTGCTGCTCACGCAAGAACTTGCCGATACTTCACAAGTACCTCAGTAAAAGAAATCTGTCAATCAAATTAATAGGATGCTTTTATATGTACTAAGCAAAAATCATTTTTTCTTGGGAGACGGAAGGATTAGCCCAACACGTGCTTTTCTAGTTGTTTTATTTGTAGCCAATATTAGGTGCCTGCATTTGACGTCTAGTATGCCGCTCTTGCAATGAATATTTAAATGAATTACTAATGAAAATTCCACAAGTGCCGTATTTGCGTGCGCCCATGCCGAGCCGAAATCCGCTGTACGTGTGTATGTAGCGCTGCAATATCAATTAACAAGTTTTATGGCTAACCTCTTTTCCTCGAATATAGGTAAAGTACCCTGCGATCCCCGTACTCCGGCTGACGCATTCCGCAGTTGGTCATTGAGTTACGCGCATGATCTGGATTGGTTCCGAAATTCTCCCTGTATGAGGGATGCGTAAGCGCCAGCTGGAATACGAAATGTAAGTTGGATACAAAAGCACAAAGTCAGATATGTAAGATTATTTGGCGACAACCACAATAGTAAGTATGCAGTTAAACTACGTTATTTTGTTCTGTAAAATTCTGTTCTTTCTAGTACAAACCTGTAACAGAAGTCGGTCATTAAATTTTAGCTTTAAGTTTTCTTCAAGCCTATATAGTGACCGATGGAAGCGAAGATGACCAATCAGTACTGGTACAACAAGCGCATGTTGCGCAACATCAGAGCGTAGTCCCGTTCGGTAAAAGCCTTCTGAGCTGAGAACGACCGTCACGTCGCGCTTGAGCTCTTGTGCCTGCTTCAAATCCTGCAACGCCTTCTCTTTTTTGGCCAATCGAGCCTTATCCTGGTAGTCGACTTTCGCCTTGGTGGCCAGGTACTTTTTGAGTTTAGTTAGCTCCTTAAGTGCTTTTTGGTATTTGGGATTGCCAGCGTAGCTTAGTTGTGCCGGTCGCATTCCAAAATGAACAATAACAGGGAACTGTGTTGAGTTCTCTAGCGACGGCTCGCGGTCGAGTTGATCTACTCGCAGTGAGCAGGGCTTCATACCAGGTCGTGTCACTAGCTGACCCTTGACCTTGGCCTCGACCATGTCAATCCAAGCAGCTGCGTCTAACTTCGCTAGTTTCGGAATCCCTTCACGCGAAACCAACGGGCGGTTGTTCTTGAGCAGGTGGCCGATTATCAGATTGAGCGACAACAGCTCCTTGCCTTTCTCCGGTAAAGGGCGCACAAAGCGCGGCATCACATGGAACTGCGGACAGCCTTCATTAGATGGCTGATCGTTTAGACGCCAATTGATGTCAACTAATTCCAGCAACTCCTTAAATAGATAGTCTGACAGAAGGTCGAGTCCCCGCACAGTGAAGTTGCTAGGGAACTCCTCAGGTATGTAAGCGATCAGGTATTCAATATTGTATCTGGAATATGACAAGTAATGAAAGAACTTATAAGGAACTTGCTTTTCTTTTTAATATTATTATTACTATTCTATTCTGAGTGCATAATATATGCCCCATAATGAGATACTTAGGCAGGTAAACGCCTCGAAATTTGCTCGTCTTTTAGATTTGTTTTCCTTCTTTAGGGGAATATACCTTATTATCCTGCATGAAGGCAGGTTGTCAGGTAGCTTGTAGTGAGAGAAGAGTGAGAATCCTTCGAAGATGAAGTCATGGTTGTCGTGACGAATTACCGTAGGGAAGCGTTTGAGCGCAAAATTTGTCCTCGGGGTGATGGCAACGCGGTAGTGGAACAAGCGACCGGCGTTGTTCGAGCTTGGATCGCAGGCAGGTGAGGGCGGCGCCTCTCCAGGGAATAGGTTGTGACGAATTCCCGTGCGTTTCGCTTTCACACTACACCGACAGAGCGGCCCATCATTCATCTGAAAAAAAAAACAAAATCGTTATTGCAAAGCCACTAGATGAGTCAAACTCACTACTTAAATCCTAATAACGCTCGCTAATACGCCTCTTAGAAAACAAACTAATTTATCACTATAACAGTCTATTAGATTAACCTTGTCCAATACGCTAACGTCAACTTTACCTCCCCGGGATCGTTGAACCAGAGCTCTTCGTGTAATCGATAAGGGTGCTTCTTCTTGAGTTCGAGTTCAGTAACGTTGTCCTCCTCTTCCGATGAACACCACTCGGTATCACTTGAGTCACTGCTGCTGTCACTTGACAAAATGATTCCAGTTTTTGTGCCATTTTCTTGGCGATTTTGTCGCTTCTGCTTCTTTTTATAATGCATGCAAATGTGTGGCTTTCTTTTAGGTCGCTCATACGGTGCCTGAGTAGATCGTGTGCGTTCAGCGCGCTTTAAGAGCTCCTCTTCGAACTCGGTTAGAAGCTTTTCAAAGCGTTCGGTCGATCGGGTTTCCTCCTTGCGAAGCTATCATGTAACAAAACATTTGTATCAGGTTAAGATATTTTGTTGAACTCGGCGAAAGGCTTACAGCGCACATACACAGAATTATTAGATTTAGTAACCAGCTTTTTTAAAAGAAAATAAACTTCTACAAAGTACCTCGTTGTTGTTATCTTTGGTAAAATAGAGTTCTGCTGGGCAACATCTTGTATAGGAAGCGATTTCCATTCGATAATCCTCTTCGGAGATCTCTTTGGTGCCCACTTCCCCCTCATCTGAGCTATAGTTGTCGGACGAGAAACGGAATTCCTTCTCTTCTTTTTCCTTTTCTCGATCCCTTGCCCTATCTGATTTAATGCTCCGATGATCTCGATGTTGTCTCGAACCTGTCCTCGGAGGTAGAGGCGGCTGGTGACGATAGTGCGAAGAGTTGCGCTCGTTCGGTGTGGTACCGTTAGTTTCTCTACTATTTAGCTTCCTGTAGCTGGCCGAACGTGATAACGGGCGCCTGGATCGCGAGTCATGGTGACTTCGCGGGGGGCTCCTTAAGATGATTCACGATAAAGCAACAGAAACAGGTATTAGCGCATACTAGGGAGCGTAATAAACGCATTATAAAAAATTAATGTTAAATTAGAGTGACAAAGACACACATATGCTTAATATAAGTGCACTTACTTATTATTTACTCGATGGCTCGAGCTTCGATGGCGCTCTGCGCGACAACTCGGGCTTCTTGATCGCTCGATCTTTAAGGGCCTCTTCAATGGACTTCTAGAACGGTTCGACCACCGTGATCCACGACCCGAAGGAGACCTACGGGATTTAGAACGACTCCGTGAGCTATAGCTAGGTTCCCGTTTACTGAAAATGTTGCACCATCGACAAAATGAGATCAATTACGTTTTTAGAGATTGTGTATAAAATTATACCCTACCTGTAAAAATAGCGAATACCGTGCGTGTGTGTGAGAGTGGAATAAGATCCAACTTAGAGGAGTTGGAAAATCGCTCCGAATATTACGTGCATTATTATTTATTATACTACTAGGAGGTATGAACCTCCTAGTAAAATATACCGAAGTAAATATGTTGTCCATTATAAATCAATGATACATAAATATTATGATAAGCATATAATTATAAGATAATAAAATACATTCTATTTATTTCTAAAAGTCACATTTTGAGGTTAATGTCGGCGTAGTTGTTGTAGTCTGTTGATGATATCCTGTAAAGGCGGCTATTCGGATGATGATTATTATTTTGCAGTGGTCCGGAGACGGTACAATCTACTTTTGAGGCCACTGCATTTCCATCGTAGCGCAAACGGGCATCATCAAAGCGAGCCAGTTCATTATCCCGCGGAACCGGGGTTCCAGGTACAACTTGCAGAAGTGACGATGGACTTGTAACGGGAACTGGAGATATCAGTGGTAGCGAGCCCACAGTTGATATAACTGGAGAAGCCGATGGCGCCGGTGTCCAGAGACCAGCTAGTGCGCTGCTCGTGGGAATATGGCCGTCAGTTACGCCTGTAAAAAAACGAGTTAACATTATTGTGACGTACAATGTCGCTACGTGGTCTAAAAACCTTAGTTACTGTCGTTGCCATATACAATTAAAGGGTTAAAAAATGTAGGTGAAACTCGACATCCCAAAAGAAGGTTACGTTTCTTACAGGCTGATAAACATAATTACGATCGTACATTACGGCGCTAACTAGTGAAAGAGACGCAAAACTACAGCTTTGTATCCATAATCCAAATAATAGAGTAAGCATTGGCATAATGGATATAAATGCAATATCAAAAAATTGTATTCGTTATTATTAGTCTCCTCCATAATATCTTTAGTTTACGTTTCTAAAGTTCGAGTTCGCGATAGATAAATACCTGCCGCTGCGGCTGCTACAGCTGCTACAGTCGATGCTCCATTACTGTGCTGTTGTTGTTGCACCTGTTGCTGTTGGTGGTTTTGTGGTTGCAAATGCTGCATCCGTTGTTGCATTGAATGCTGAAGATTCAATTGTAGGTTAACATTGGCAGCGGCGGCCAGACCTGGTAGATGTTTCCCAACGACGCCATTTTGCATCATCATGTCATTCATCATTTGCGGATACATTACGCCCGCAGCCGCAGCTCCCATGGCGGCGGCGCCCATACAACCGCCAGCAGCCGCCATCGTCGCCTGGTTGACGGCCATTGTTGCCGGATGATGGTGCCCGGCGGCAGCTGCAGCCGCATTGAATTGATTATTAACGACGGCTGCATTAAGACCAGCCTGTACCGCCACATCCGGCGATACATGTACTAGTGGCATTCCCATACCGCCTCCTACTGCAGCACCCATACCGCCCATACCAACGATGCCAGCGCCACCAACGCCCAGATGTCCAAGGTGATGATGGACGCTGCTCATCGTGCTCATTTGGCCGACGCCGAGTTGGGCCGCTGCAGCAGCCGCTGCCATGCCACTAATTCCACCCGCTACACCTGCAGCTAAGAGACCAGGCGGACCCAATAATGTCGCAGGCAGTGTATGAGCCTGGGGGGGCTGGTGTGATCCAGACGCGGCCATCTGCTCGAGAAGACACGGCTGTTGCTGATGTTGACGCGGGTGTTGCTGTGGTTGCTGCTGTTGCTGACTGTGTTGCTGCTGTTGTTGATGGTTGTAGTGCTGTTGCTGATGATGCTGCTGGACACCAGTAAGCCAGCGGGAGGTCGCTGTGTGGGGATGCTGACTGCTGACGCTGATGGCTGCGTCGACAACAGCCGCATCTACGAGGCCGCCGTCGCTGTTCTGTTTATACATCTGCGAGAAAACAAAATCAAGAAGAAAGTAAAGTTTAGGACTATAGCTTGAATTAACTTGAAAAACTTATCCATGTAATATAATAAGTAGCTTGTGGGGCCTCTTCCTTGTCCCCTTACGTTACGTTCACATGCAGTGGACGATGACGATAGAATTGCCCTAATTAAGGGTACACAGGCGGTACTGCTTGTGACAACTTCACTTTGGTGTGGATATGATAAAGCGTGTTATATAATATAATAAAAAAAAAAATTACTAGCCAATCTACACGTACATAGTCACTCACATAAACTTATAGCCGTGAGAAACAATAGCAAGCAGTTGTGTAGAAGACGTACGACAGACACACATATTATTATTACTATTATTATGATAAAAATTAGTCATAGGAAATTGTGGCTGTTGAGCGTAAAATCTTGTCAGTTAAACATAAATTGATCTGACTCATGCTATATATCATTGGAGGTATTTGCATGGCGACCATTACGATGTAATTAGCCGCAAGGCCTATCATAAGCACATTATTTATTAATATGAGAACGTTTAAACTACGGAAGATGATGAAGTTAAGTTAGACATGTGCAAACTCCAATAAGGGAAACAATGTCTGCAAAACTGCCATAAGCATTCAGTTGTTGTAGCAGATAGTCAGCAGCTTTTACGAATGGTAAAGGCCCATAGACGTTCTGATTAAATCTAGCAAAGATAAAAACGACACTTGGGTTTTTTTTTGTAAGCGCCGATTACTGGAACTTCTCTAAAATAGAGTCTAATAAGCTGTTTTTGTAACACTACCCTAAAAACAACACCGGTAAAATAACATTGGCTATAGTTCAAGGAAAGCCGTCTTTAACTTAGAATATAACAATAATTAGAGCGCTATATACTCCGTTTCATATTGACAAACGTTCTAGGTAAAGTAGAAAAACAGTGTAATTTTTTTAATTTAAACACCACCCAAAAACTTTGACCTACGTATATAACAAGGCAATTCCAGGAGCACGTACCTTATTGAGAACAGGCCGATGAGTGAGTCAAGTGCGCTCACTCAACTTTTTACACATCAAATAAGTACAACAAGTTTTAACAAGCTATTGCTAAAACTTGGTGTACCTATTTGGTGTGAGCCTAAGTGAGCATAGAATCAAAATCATTGTGATTTTGTGATAAAAGTCGTACCTAGATTAACTTCACAATAATGACAGCCTAAACACGCATAACACATACCCTTGTTATAATTAAACAGGCGGCGTATTTAAATGTGCTCCTTCCATTTCATGTTGCCTTGATAAAGCCACTGGAGGTACCCAGTTTTAAAGGGTAGTTTCTTTAGCAAACAAGTGCAGTTGCGTAACTTTGTTTTGATATAGCTTTTTTTCGAAAATTACTCGAAGCATAGCTTTAGATCGATTAGTTTACCCAGTCCGATTTACTCTACTGACTTAACTACTGTAAATTAGACGAGTGTAACTATAACTGTTATCGTATATATGGCTTCCGTTTATAAAGCCTCATTGAGAGCTACTCCAACGCTAGTCTCACGCAAATTCAAAGAAACATGTTCAGTTCATCAGATTCGAATCACTCTTCTTGAAGCCCTATCGGCAACAGCGCAGAGTTGAATAACCACCATAAATTTTATGTCCAAAGAAGTTCCATTTCTTTGACTTCTTCTGACTATCTAAATTCCGCACGTGTCTTTAAAATTAGCTCATAATATCGATGTGCCTTTTACGATATTTATGCTCAGTACCACCTATAAGTTTTGGGGTCTACGTTTGGTACTCAAGCCGTTAAGTATTCCTTACTGACGGCTGGCTCTTAGCACGGAACGAAGTATGTCTACTTCTGGGTTCGAACCCAGACCATCATATGTCCTCAAGTTTAGTAGGCGAATACATTAGCTACTGCACTACCATAAAGACCATTTATACAATTTGGTGTAGCAAAATCGCACCTATGTATCAAACTCCTATCTTCGTTCTGTACTAGCAAATCAGCGCAATTCATAAACGTGGCTTTATCTTTGTTGCACATCGATTTAGTGCACAATTGAGCTTGGCACTTCGGCACACGAAAGAACGGACAAGAAGGAATATAGGAAATCATTTATTTTTAATGAGTGGCAGAAAACTCTGTCCAATAGCCATGGTAGATGGAGTCAATAGTCACCAATAAGCAGATCTAGAGCTGGACTAGAAGGCCCCGAAGGGGCCGCCTATTTCGCTGCTACACGAACCTATGGGCGCCGCCGTGACCTTCCACAAAACACTTCCCCTAGCCCGCAGTCATCTCCAACACCTCCTGCTCACTTAGAGCCCACCGCCAGAAAAATGCCTTTTGAAAAAGGTTCACTCCACAACACAACGTCGCTCACTACCTAGAAACAACAGAACATCTACAGAAAAAAAGTCGGTAATTCGGCTAATGTTTATCATGTGTAGAATGATGATCTTTGACACCCTGAGCGTGTGACCGGGGCTTCGGTGAAGTGCTTTCGCCACTACAGCGAGCAGACTGAACCACAGGAAAGCTGCGCCAGGGGCGCGCGCCAATTTTCAAATCCTTACGCTCAAAAACTCAACGCAATTGCACTGCGTCTTTCCCGTCTGTTTGCTGTATAGCTTGCGTACTTCCTTTGGATGGTCTTTATTGGTTATGCCTGATATATCTATGCAGTAATTTAACGATGCTTCTACAACCTTGAGAAAATACTGTATTAAATGCTAAAGTTAGTAATTATAATCACGTGGGTGAATAGATTAGTTGCTGAATGTAAATTCGAAATGTTTCTATTTCACTTTATGTAAGAAAACGTTTATCGGGTTCAATTTAGAATAATGCAGGCTTTTTAGTTATTTCTGCTGCTAGGTGAGTGTTAAGAAGCGAGTAAAGAAAGTTATTTATATGCTTATTTAAGAACAACGTCAATTTAGTAAGACGTATCGATATGATGACAAATCAATGGCTACGCTGATAAAGATACGTAAAGAGACATCAGAAGATTTTGAAAAATGTGCAAAAATTGTGGTAGATTGGATTGGAATTCGCCTACCGGATCGAACCGCACGACTTCAGTCGCTTATGTCGTTTTGTGGCTGGGCAGGTCGATAGGCAGCACAGACTGACAACTATTCACGGTGATAATTGCAAGCTGACTCTTTATTTAATGTATTCATTCTATTTGAATAAAACAGCGATCGTGTGTGGATCAAATGTACTTATCTCTCCATCATTTCAGAGCGCTCTGGAAGCGCATCACGCCAGTGACGCAGCTCGCCATTAACAACACATTGTACATGTGTCGCTAAAATACGCGTCTATGCTTTATGATCAGAAGTAGGCCGTATCGATTATTGTACATATTTTTGCAATACTAAATACATGCTATCACATAATTCATTTTGTCGTAACTATATATATTTTTCTCTCAGTGTTTACACATTCGTGATGTAGAAAATCCAACAAATACAAATATTTGGAAAAATTTTCATGGTTTCCAATTTTTGACAAAACTACAGGGTGATGAAATCGCTTTTTGTTAACGGGGAAGGTAGGTTGACAGTTAATAGTGTTTAACCTTTACCATTTCAACAATTTCTTCAGCTTTCTTTTGCTTTTTTTGATGCACGATACCATGCTAATGTCACAGGTAGAAGTTAGCTATAAGGATTCAAAAGGTGAACATTTTAAGGGTTTGCTAAGCTTCTATAATAGACAATCCACGAAAAGACATTTCTTCTACTGCATGCTGCTGGGTAGGTTTTTATGTGAGCGTAGGGAGCAAGACAGGAGCGGGTCGTGATAGGCCCTCCCGCCCGTGCACAGCAGTCATCTAAAACATGCTGAGGATTAGAACGTTAAATGCAGTACGGACACTCTTCAGTGATACCAATTTTTGCAGTCACCAGTGAACAGCCTCGCTCGGCCATACGCCAAAAATCTCAATGTTCCTCTTTGGGTATTTGCTCACGGGGATTATGCCATTCACGCTCCTCTCATTCTTATGGCTATGGTCACCAGAGATCTAGACATAGTAATGTCGACCAATCTGGCTTTCAGTGATCAACTCACATACAAACTTCGTTTATAATTGTCAATATAATTCATAAATGCTTTGTTATTTGGAGTTCTTTAGTATATGTCCGCCTATACGGAACACTGCTTCTTCCTAATTCGCTATAATGCTGCTCCATTTGTATGATCACACACACGTTTAGAGATATGATGATCTATGGAGCAGAAACCGCAGTATATGTAGTGGAATTCGTCTTTAGATATAAAGACGAACTTATTAATTAGAATTAAATAGAATAAACTATTCTAGATTGTCACGTATTTAAAGCAGTCGAACAACTACAACTTTGTAATATGTTACATTGATTTTTCCATTTAAATAAACCATAGCAACTAGACGACTTCTAAAGCTCTAGACACCTTAATCTGAGCTTGCATGAATTTGTTGGATAGTTTCGATGAGTCGTTGTTTTTGTACCTTTATCACTTAACACTGTTTAGTCAACTTATGCATCATAGATTATCCGTTTCACGCTTTTGTTTCTCTTTTTTGATGTTGCAGTTGCCTCTCCAAGGCACAAAGTTTTTCACCACCAACGCTTCGCTGCAATTTCGGCTTATATCAACTATGGGAAAAATATTTTGTCAGATTTTAGAGCCACCCGAAGGAACAAATGGAACGAAATTGAACACAGTTATCGAAGGAACAACTTTGCGCGAGGGTCACGCTTTTTTCGGCAGAAGGCGATGGTCATAGCTAAGATATGGCAGCGTCCGCGGCTAAGGACAATAGAAAATGGTTTGGTATTCCTATGGAGAACTACTGTTAGTCCAAATTTGTTTATGTCACAGACTCAACAACACGTTTGCTCTACAAGCTCAGAACACAATTCGAACTACCTTCGAAAGAACAGTGACACCCCATCTTCAGACATAGACAATGGCAGCTTTTGCATAGAACGCGGTCATATTTTTTGGCGGAGTTTGATATGGCCCTTTGGGTATCCGTCCTCTTGAACCTCTTGAAATTTCAATTAGGCAGACATGACATCAAATAGATCTGTATTGTTCAGGGAACTCCTGAAGGAGTTCTATACTAAATAATTGAATTGCTAAAATCGAAACTTTGACCAATAGGCACTCGTGCCTTGTGTAAAATCTTTGAAAACTTTTCGGTCTTTAAAGGTCCTCTTAGTACACTAACAGGAAGTCGGTAGACGAAAATGGAAAGTGGCATAGGTTCACCGATACGTTCCATGACTCATTAAGACACTCGAACAGTGGGATACGGTTTATCAGTAAGACAGCTACCCAGAAACTAAGAAATCGTCCTTTCTGTGTTTAAAGATAGTAATTATTTGTTAAAAATCGCATACGTTACAGATTATTCGCGTAAAAAATAGCTAGAACTTACAGCGAATTGATCGTAAGGGTCTGTTTCTCTGCGGACAACTAGGGAATTGAAATCTATATATATATATA
>NW_019213369.1:0-21148 GCF_002532875.2 Varroa jacobsoni | reverse complement strand
ATTAGAAACTTGACACTGAGTTTATAGATATGGATAACGATTTGTTCTGCAATTCGCGCGGGCGTGTACATTTCAAATACTGCTAACACCTACTGAAGACGCCCCAAGATGACTTTCTGCTTATTACTCCTCGGGTTTTCTGCCGAACTCTATTAATAATCTAGTTAATGCCGTTCAGCCGTGGCTCATAACATCCTATAACAGCCGTATGCAACTATTATTCGAGCATCTTTCTTCCGTGTCTCACCTTTCATTCAAATGAAACAGAAAAATCGAATTGGCAAATGGAATCATGCCCTTCGTTTCTTAGTCTATATTATGGAGGAAGTCGACTATGTTTTTAGTGACTCAATTTCGATTATTGCCTTCTGGAACTACCACTTCGCTAAGTTCAGCTGATGTCGCTTCTGAATAAATCAGTCTACAACATACTTTCGACTCACTGCGGTGCACATTCAGCATTCCGCTCGAGCAATACAGCTAATTTCTCGTTTCGATCATAAGTCATGTGGAAGTGATTATTTTCTCTTTAGTCAGTTCAACCGGCCGTCGATTCCATACAAAGGAGTCCAGAGTTCTCCGATGATGATAGGGCTGTTTTGCCGTGCAGTTGGTAACATGTCACGCTGTAACTTCTCTTTCACTGACTCTCCGTGATTGGAAGGTCGACCGTTGCTTCAGTAATAGCGCCTCTTTCGACCAGTATCTCTCGAAGTGAATTAAATAGCTGCTGTTGCAATTCCGGTTTGAGAAGTAGAATTTGTGCGAGCAATTTTTTCGGATCAGGAGCCCTGTTAAACCAGCAAAATAGTTAGTCCAGTCTAATGAATTCGAAATAGTCTTGAGTATAACGCTCAAGACAGGAACGCATCTAACTTGTTCTCCTAATACGCAAGGTGTCTCGTGTCTTTCAGCTCAGGTGATATCTCAGATTCTTGAATAGCATCATTTGCGCGTGTTTCTCAATATTTTACGAATATTTTAAAATTTGCTGAACATATGGCATGTAAACTGGATACTAATTGGCAGCATAACAGCTGATGTCCTGGGATATAAGAGTCTCATAGATATACTTTTGCATATATCTATATAAAAATAGTCACAAAAAACAATTTTAACTAATTGCACATTTCTATACAATTGTATAGCTACCGTAAGAAATCAAAACATGAATTCAGTTTTTCCAGCCTTCTCGCAAGGATATCTCATAGAGTACCATCCTCTTGCTTACATTACCATTTGAACAATCTGAACAACAGTTCACAAATCAAAGGAGTGTGAACTTACCGAATGAAGGAGTGATAATAGACGTTAACAAATGTCGCCATGAGTATCTGACAGTCAAAGCGATCAACAATGCCTCCGTGGCCCGGAATTACGTCGCCGAAGTCCTTAATCTTGAAAGCACGTTTAAATCCACTGGCAAAGAACCCTCCGAAGGGGCCAATGATTGAGCTGAAGAGTGATAACGCAATCGAATGTAGCACGAACGGGTAGCTTGTTACCTTGAGCCGAAGCTGCAGAATTAAAAACAACGAATAACGAAACAAAGAATCAAGCAGTAGTACATAACTTAATACATAAGCTGGAATGATGCTATTAGTGAACAATTAACAACATTCAGATAATGAATCTTACATAGCAGATAATGTAGTGCGCTGATTTTCGTACTTTAGTTAACACTTTTTTGAGATCGAGGCAAATTCCAGTTTACAATTCTTCTCTATAGCCGGCTCTCTTCTCTCTCTCTCTCTCTCTCTAGAGCCGGCTCTATTTCTCGGCCCATATTAAACTCAAGTACATCTTTGGAGGTTTAATTTAAGTATTGAGAGTAATATAAGGTATTTTAAAATGATATTGCCCATATCACTCGTCTGCTCAACACTAGTCGAGCCCCTTTCGTGCATAATATCGAACTGTATCATTCATTTGTCTCACCACTCTCGAAAAGATGCTCATCCATCCGGGCAGTGTATACTCTGTCAGCTGGAATATGGGTGACGGTTCGCAGTCTAGTGTTGTCGAATCCGAGGTCGGATCGAGTGGACAGACGAAGTAGCGAACGCCACAAAGCATGTGCGACAACAATGCTCCGAATATCACCGTTGAGATACCGCCACCAATGAAGCCCTCCCATGTCTTTTTTGGACTCAGCTTGATCAAGGGGGTTTTACCCAAAAAGAAGCCAAAAACGTAGGCCATCACGTCATTCGTTATGATCATCGAGACTGGAACAATAAACCTATGAATCATATAAACAAAAAAGTGTAAGGTGAGACAAAAATAAGAGATTGCTTAGTTTTTAAGTATCAGAAATTGAAACTTCATTTATAGTTTGCGCCAAACTCAGTGGTATCGATACATCAAAACACATTTGAGTAGTGCATTACATTGTATATTCTTACATTCAGCGTTCTCAGAAAGCGATGGCTGTGCAAAGAACCACAAAGACAGTCTATACCTAAGGCAAAGCAAATTCTTTTTACTATGCTCCCCATCATAAGTAATGTAACAGGGTGAAGTTCGTACTCGGAGTTAACAGCCTCACAAACGTGTGGTGTTGACCATGATATAACGATAATTTGTACTTACCAAATAAGTCCCTCGAAAAGATTCTGCAGAATAAGGTAGGACTGCGTGACTATGATGAGCAGCGTCACATGAGTCCACGCAAAGAGAGAAAATTGCCTCATATAATATTTCTTGACGAGCGACAGAACGAACCAGACGAAGCCCGTGATGTACAGACAGAACGAGATGAATCTAATCAAAGACATTGTATAGTTTACAGCGACAGTACAAAAAATCTTTTTACTAGATACGAAGTTAATATGAAGGATGTCAGACACTACCAAATGTAGAGCACACAAGGAAACTTTAGAGAACAAATTTATTTTAAATGCTGGCATAGCACGTTAACTATTTAATAAGACTATATTTCTTTTTCCATACGCTACAAATAAGCTTTAGCTAAATTATAGAAAAGAGCAAATTTTAAGCAGGTAATCCTGAAATCTTCCAGAGTTACAGCTTTCGCATTAAATCAGTATTTAGAATTTCAACTCGCCTGAAGCGACCATAAGTTTGATCAAAATCCTCTTACCCTTGTTAGCGCCAGACAAGCGCATCGTATTTTATGTTAGGAAAATTTTTTATTTAGTAATTTTTGCAATGGTAGTTACCTGTGGTATGTGACTAGGAACGTTAACGCACGGGCTCTACTTCCGAAGATTGCGAAATAGTCAACGAGGCTCTCTCCATAAAGGAAATAGTTAGACGTTACGAGGAAGTACCATGACAGCGATCGGAACCACGGTAGGTTGTGTACTCTATAGACCGCGTAGCCAATTGAAATTATCTCATGATAACATTTGACCTGAATTCCAAGGATCTGTGTATAGAATGATTGATAACAGGTTAGCACTATAGAAAACACGTAAGTATGCTTGACAAAAACCTATATCCTGGTGAGTCGTGATTTGTAAGATGCTTGTAGTTGCTGCGGAACCTAGCGTCTTTATCATAAAATGATCAAATAGTAAAAAAGTGTGTATGATTTTAACGTAATGGACGATATCACTGATACTTACGAGTACCATGATCATGATCGGTCCTCTCCAGACAATCAAAGCGAAGGCTCCGATCATCACCCAGGTAAAGATGAACCGCACGATACCATTGCGATATCTGTCCAACAAGTTATGAAAAAAAAAAACAAAGAACGGTCCTCTTTTAATAATGTGTGAAATCCGTGTTCGAAAAAGCTTCGTGCTTCCGAGATAAAGCCAATGAATGCGCCACATCATGATAAATACCCAAATATATTTCTATCGTATTTGCCGGATATATCTGTTGTTTAGTTTGGTATTAGTTCACATATGAAGATTAAATTGTGTTCATGGGTGATTATCAACAAGCAGAGTAACGTAATCACTTACGGAAAGCGCCTAGCGAAGACAGAGTCACATGGAGCTCTTATGAAATCTTGAGTAGACAATTCTAATTGACTGATGACAAAGACACCCAATTCATGAGTTATCAAGCACAAATTTAAGCCAGTTGGGCAAACTGCTTTACAGGTAACACAACAGAGACACGTGACGTTAAAAAACGTACTCGCTAGCACTGATGCTTGAAGATGAGCCCTGCAGGGAGGGTGTAAGGCGTCGTTCTACCAGCTAGATGCTACTACTTTCCGTGCTCACATCTTGCACATAGTATCCATAAAGTAAATACATGTGCATTAATGTGTCTGCTAACGTCAAAAGCATGTAGTGCAATTATCACCGTCTACTCGAATTCTTATACTGTGCAGCAGATATGTTCATCGTATCTCAGATCTTGTTTACGTAGCCTGTATGCTAGTATACAGTAACTGTAATGTATCGCGA
The DNA here is from genome assembly GCF_002532875.2 of Varroa jacobsoni. Lineage (NCBI taxonomy): Eukaryota > Metazoa > Arthropoda > Arachnida > Mesostigmata > Varroidae > Varroa > Varroa jacobsoni. The sequence goes on along the minus strand of NW_019213369.1, from coordinate 16,757 downwards.
ACATCTGCCATATTTATTATAATCGGATTTCGGGTAATGATAGTCTATATGAAGTGCTGCTTGAACATGTCCATGGTTATGTTCCGAGTCATTCGCTAAAGGCTGCATTTCAGGCCCCACTTCAACGCTCCATTGCCAGTAGCATTTCTATCGATTAAGGATCTTTTCCTTTAATAACTGCAGTCTTTGTCTCGCACGCCAAATGTCACTACTGAAAATCTCCATTTAACGGCGTGCTTCTGATCTTGTACACCGATGATACCAACATCAGAAAAGACCCCACAGGGTAGTGAGACGGGAGCAGATTAAAACAGCTAGCGGAGGCTGAAACAACGCTTAAGCTGGATCAAAAGATAACATTAAAAAAAGTACGTGACATTTCATACTAAATAGACGGAGCACCCGACTAACTTACAGAACAGAATCAACTTTCCAATTCCAGAATTAACCCTTGCTTTGAATGTTGAATACTGGACTTTTTTCCATACAACGAATTCTGTGGGGCCATAATCAAACCGTTCCTGTAGTTATTAGAACAACTAAGCAAGCTTCATAAGCACGTTACGTTTCGTAGCCAATTAAATCACTAGTTCTAAATAAACAACCACCTTTTCCTTAGTTCATATACTGAATAAGGAAGTGTACTGCTTCGTTAGAAGGTAAGGCTTTGTTCAGATAAGTCGTCTAAAAAACGACGAATTACTACCGTGCCAGTGTTGAAAAATTAATGAATGACGTTAATGTTGCCTCTAAACATGACAACTCACTGAGCGGCGTAACCAGATAACACTGATTTTCAGGTGTATATCTTAAAATTTTCCTTTAGTTTTCATAAAGCTCTTTTGACTCCCAATATTTCACTATAATTAAATAATAAGACTAGTTTCATAAACACAGATACCTGGAAATCTGTAAATTATTATACTATTATCTCGTCGTGTGTTTATTGTTTTGTGGTACAAATACTGTAGTTTATTCAGCATGTGAGTGTGTTACAAGTAGACCTCCAGTCCACGCACTTATTAGAATGCGTACTCAGTGTGCTACTAATTCTTAATACATGTATTTCTGCAACAATAACAATAATAAGGATATACGACAAATATATTTCGCTTTGCGATATAAAGCGCTGACTGCGAGTGTCAACTGAATTAGCTTAAGAGTGTACAAAGACAAGGAACTGCAAGTACAGGTAAATGCAAAAAATTGTCTGAAGGCGTTTAAAGACATCAATCGTCCTATTGTCGTAATTGTCGACCGTGTGTTAACCACTTTGCGCCAGAACCGACAGGCCATCATAGCACGATGGCCGTGTCAAACGCGTTTTTTTGTATTACCCTATAGATATCAAGACGAACTACAGCCATACACTATAGCAGAAATCATATGGTATTGTCTAAGGACCTTAAACTTGCGTTATGGGCAACGTCTAAAAGGCAAACACGTCGAAGCGCGGTCGAATATAAGGGGATGCTTAATTGTTCGCGGGACAGAGTGGATACTAATTGTGTTAAGTAAATTAAGACACCCAACATAGCGCAAACTGACATAGTTCTATCAAATAAAAAGGCGTTTATGCCTATTCTATAATACTGGCACGCAGATCGACTTGGTCCGGCCCTGATAGACTTCAGCATTCCTTAAATAATTTCCGCCGAATTCTCAATCCCTTTTCAATTCTATTCTCACCTTCTAAAATTACTTGGTTCTGTCTATTTCCAACATTTACCTTGATACTCAAAATTCCCATGGATATTTATCGCACAAATTCGAATGATGTTTTAAATAGTGCCAAGTTTTTCTTTTGTGAACACATTGTGTGGAAGAATCTGATCTTCTTTGACCATTTTCAAAACACTCATACGGCCGACATTATGAATCTGAACCTATGTTATTATTATTGTATTATATGAGTGAACCTATGTTCTCGAATAATAACAATGTGAATAATTTTCGTAAAAAATGTTGCACTTCTTTTCCGTTTCGCTGTTACACACTCGTTTACGCAAGCGGATGGTCATGCAAAAGCTGACAAAGCAATAGCAGCAACAGTAGAGATCGCACTAATGGTAATATCTGCCCACTCACCCCTGATTGGCGTCAGTAGGCAAAGCATCATTCACGTGCCTAACACACAATATCACCATAGCTTGCCTTCTCACTATAACTTCTTGACACAACATTTGAGAAAGAGACAACAACTGAGCCAATGAAACTGACGCGTTTCCTAACTTCCAGACATTTAACTTAGAACTAGACTATACCTTTGAAAATTACAAATAACGACAAATAACACGTATTATTACCGATCAGCACACTATTAGCTACATACGTAATGTTGATAGCATGTGTGGCACATTAGCGTGCGGAAAATGCTATAAAGCCTTCCCATAGAAAAGTATACTGTTGAAAATCGAAGCGACTGATTCCACATTATTGTAAGTATTCCTACTATGCAGGACTTCGAGCTGAGTCGATAACATGGAACTTCGATCAACGAATTTTAACTGAACAAATCATGCATGCTACTTGTAAATTTTTAGGTATTTCGTAGCAAAAACTAGGAATTCTTAAATTCATGTGTACGGAGCCAATGAGAATAAAAATAAAGTCTATTAGCTAGTTTTAGTAAAACTATCTAATAGACCGAAATACTATCCTCCAGCGTAGGAACCGCATCTCACGGAACAAGTCTGTGCTTAGAGGTGGACAAAATTTTGAAAACGATTACGTTGGAAATGCTCACTAAGACATTATGAAATTTACCTCCCTTTCATATCATGATTATTTGAGAATTGAAATATTGACCTATTATGGATATAAAAAACGGATAGCTTCAAGTACGAAATTAATAATCTTCGCAGCATATGTACCATATTTCCTAAAGGTGTAATACAATTCACATACCTGTCAGGGACTCCTGCTAGCCATTCATCCAGGAACGGCACTTTATCGCTTCCTTGGGGCAAATCTCGAGTCATCTGCTCGATCATACGCTCTTCCGGTAGTTTTTCATCTTCCGACAAATCCGAATCCTTTCGGTCAGCCGACTGGGCAATGGGTCGAGGTATCGGAGAACCAATCAGGCATACCAACCAAATTAAGAATCAACAATAAATAATGAGACGAATTAGATCAGAATTATTATTTAAATGATAGCATATATGCATGAAGAGTAAGACTCGACACCACAGTTTTGATCTGGTAAAGCTCAGTGAATTACTAAGTAAAGTGCAACATAGGTCGATTCAAACACATACTGGGGACTCATCACTGACAATACCGCAATATGTAAAGAACATGAAATCCGTAGACGTGGCGCACTGTATTCCCAAAGAGTAAAAACAAACAAAGTGCTCAAAAAAAGAATTTAAAAAAAAAATCACATACAGCTAACAATTGTTCGTTCATTAAAATAAGATCTGAACATAGGAATTACACGTTATAGGCATGTACTAGTTAATGTGTGTAAGGTTACGCATCTAATGTTCGATAACAACAATGTTACATAAAAAGATTTTCCCTTCACTTCAGTTGATTTGTGCCTTGTTGCCACAATGCAGAAGTAATGGTGATTGGATGCTAGTACTAACGCGTGTCTTCCTGAGTGTATTGTTAGTGAATATGATTACATAGCCCTCGCTGGTACAAATGTCAGCATTCGCAAATGGGGAGTACGGCATACAGTTATTATGCCTTTTCATAGGACTGTAGAGAAAACCCTAGATGGATCATGTAGAACTCGTGCCAGTTTAACTGTCCAGTGCGGCAAGCCCCTGATTCCATTCGAAAGAGGGGATTTTAAGGATTTGTTTGCACACTAGAAATAGCCGAAAGCGTTTCTCAAAAAAATAGTGATTGAATAAAAACAACGTTTCCACTATACTTTAGCTTCCGTGCAAATGATTACCCTCTACGAATTCAGTTAAACAAAGAAATATTTAGTAACTTATGCCATCCATGTCTGCAGTATTTCCGTAGATTGTGAAATTTAATTTCAGAATAATCTACGAAATTCATTGGCATACTTGTAGCAAATTCTGGTTGTTGTCATATGAGCTCTTTACAACCCGTCTTTATCATCTTTCCTAATCTAGAAAATTCATAACATTTTTTCGGTCGAAAGCAAACGAGCAGCAGGTAGCTGGTGCATTATAACGAGTAATCGTAATCCACAAACAATAGTTTGATCCTTCAAATACATAATACATTAAACAATCTTCGAAATAATCCAGTTTTTGTGAAATACGCGAAAATTAAGCTGGTCCGCAGTATTTATTCCGACATTGCTTCGAGTTAGTACACAATGTCGTCTAGAATCCAGCTTCCGCATCCCAACATCCGAATTGCTTCCCATCAGTCCGATAACTCTCGAAACCTCCTTCACGTTATTGACGTATGACGCTAATTGTCGCTTATTACTACCAATACTAGTCCCCATCATAGAATTTTGTATCATAGAAGCTTACCCTAGAAATACTTCCATTTCGTACGGGGAGCCAGTCGTCTTCACGTACTCTAGCCGGCAGTAGCGGACGTAAACTTCAAAACATTTTAGCTTTAAACTTTTCGTATGAACACATAATGATCAACTCTATCATTACTGTTGAGAAGCCGCTACCCTTTGAGTTCGAAGGTTCGTTGAAGACCACCTACCACCCCAAATACATTATCATTTAAGTAGCTCTAACACATGGAGCTTCGTTGTTCTCTGACCAGAATTCAATCATTAAATTCGAATAAAATGTTGACATTTCCGGCTCTCGCTATAAAAATCCAGTTGCAAAATCACCGTAATGACGAACATAATTATAAATTGCTCACGCCTTCAATTCGCCTTAAAGCGCACTGCTGCCGAAAGCTTAGTTGTGGGCTACTGTACATATTACACCAAATGTGCTCATGACTGAAAGTAATGATCAAATTGAGATTAGTGAAGTCGACTCATTGACGAAACATTTATCGCGTATTATCCTTTCTATGACACCAAGCATATAGTATACAAAGAATGTTAATCACCCTTCATCATACTTTATAATAAATGGGCACTCTACTGCTATTGTTACTACTCGATAAATCCTATTCATGGTCGAAACAGCGTGCTCGTGCAGAAAGTACAATATGTTGAATCTTCATGCAAGAATACATACTGATCATAACGCAGCAATTACAGAAGACAATAGGCGGAATAGAGCTAAAAAAGAAAATTCCGGTTTGAATCTAAACTTGAGCACCGCAAAAGTTATCGAATAGAAAAATTGCGTATACTATTATTGAACATAACGCATGCTATTGTGCTACTTATAAAGAAAGGTGCATGTAGGTATTCATTTGGGAGATAAAATTCGTAGCGACAATTATAAACTTACACCAACTCGTTGCAGCGCAGGATGAAGCTATAACAAGAAATAAAAACGTTTGTTACTATTAAAACAACAGTATATTGGCGAAACTACAAACCAGCTCTGTCGTTTCTATTAAGCAACTTGATACCCTGAGACTGGCTTTGAAAACCGCTGACATGTAACCTACATACATGCACACTAATACAGGTGTCCTGTTTAAGTCTAATAAAACAGGTTGGTCTTTTGTCTCTTATTACTATCTCATGCTCCCTGTGATCGTACTTTAACACTTTGAGTCGAGGTCTCAAGGACTGAATAGTGTTTCCTCGCCCTATACGTCTATAAGCGAATTTCTGCAAGAATTGTTTATATATTTACTGAACCGCTTAGTTCGTTTCTCTACTTAATCGGTTAACTTTCACGATTTGGCCGTATGATTTGGATATTGCTCTTCATTTTGCACAAAAATACACAGTGCAAACCGGAGAGAGTCAAGCAGGAATTTTTAGGTAAAAGAACGCTTTATCTTGATATGAAGGATCCAAAGTTTTCAATTGTCATATTGTAACTGCCGCTCTATTCGACCGATAGCAGAAAAAAATCGCAATAATCAAGCAAAGTCACAGTAACTAATTAAAGGTTGTCAACAATAAAATAAAATCACTGGGAGCGTAAGTGGCCTTATTATCACTTACAAATGACGCTCTGTTAGTGGTTAGACATCTTGAAAAATGTTCTTTAATTTTCAAATCTATTTAAATAACGTGAGTAGTACCCATATCTATGTAACGAAAACGCCTTATGTTGAGAGAAGTTAAAAGGGGTTGTTTAAACTATAAGTCTACTTAAATTGAATGCGATTTGAAACATGCATCAAGTTAAACTAATGTAACTCTGCATAAACGAATAATTGCATAAACGAAGACGCACTAAAAAAAACAATTTCATACCAAACGTCAGTGTCTTTTTAAAAAATGTTGACTAACTGCAGTTGATTTGATGATACATATACACTAAATAAAATTCTAAGGAATTTTTTGGGGGACAAGCTACTCATTTTATTATTCTTTTTGTTATCGAATTTAAAAATCTGAAAGACCTTTTCACTTGAGATTGGTTAAATAAGAATATATATATTCCTATTTATATATTGTGTAGGTTTATATACGATTGATTAATAAAAATATTACTTGGATTGTCTCCCGTTTGTTTTATTATGTGAGTCAGAAAAACCGTTTATTATTAACAAAAGCGGCCGAATAACCACAACAGAACATCACTTTAATGTCCGCTTATCAACAGCACATTAATAGTCTCCTCTGTTTCGGTCGATAGGTCATGATCCACCTGGTCAAAGCTTCTTGGAAAGTCGCCCACTTGAGCGACCCTTCAGTATTTCCTAAATTAAGAAAAATCATTTAGAAGGATAAGTACCTGTGGACAAGGTTTGGTAGGTGGAGAGGTATCCACATCCTGCAAAGGCAGCAATCCTAACTGCACTTCGCGGCTAAGTGCAGGCGCCTATGCCGGGCCATCTCAACCACTTAGCTTAGATCAGGCCTTTCTACTTCAAAACCAACTTAGGAAAGAGGAGTGCACATCTAGAATTTACTAAAAGGAAGTGGATTTTTGGTAAACAATCTCAGTCTCCTGATTGGCAACAATCTCAAACTTTACTTTCAAAAAAAAAACAGCGGTAAAATTGAAAATAATTAGACGAAATAATACCACGTTATGACGATGGCACAAAGCAATGATAAACATGGAAAAAAGAGTATAACGTTTAGAAAATTTTCCCAAATGTCTCATATTCCCAACGAAATATGCCTGTTCCGCAATAAGGAAAAGCCACTGGTTACATGGTAGTGGACAGTTGTTCAGCAAGTAATGACTAACAAAAGATCGAGCAATATTGCAGAACAGATGGTGTTGGCTTGATAGAAAACATCCAATCCCATGTGAACAATACAAGCCAACACGTTGCATTATATGTCGATCATGATTGATTGGCACTTTTGACTAGTACCACCAGTGATTCAGCAATGCAGAGACTGAGCAATGGCCGGGCGTCTATAAACAAGCGAGTGTTTGCACTGATGACTATCACTGATCGCATTTATTTGGTACTCTGTCAGATGAAACATAGCCAAGAAAATCGAATCAGCCGTCTTTTTCGACGCTGATTAGTAATAATGATAAAATGGCCAAGCGCCTGTGCAGAGCATCAGACAGGATGTACATCGCACGTGCGCAGAATTAATTAACTAACCGTTTCGTTTTTGACAATTACGTGGATAATATAAGAGACGTTTTCTATACATCATACTGACGGTATTCGGTTGTGTGCTGATACTTGATGATTGCTAGCGATCAACGTCTTACGGGACAGAAGTGATCCGTAAGAGATCCAATGGAAATTGCCAGTCGTCGCAAAACTCATTTAGTGTGCGTGTGTGTTATAATAAAAACAACAATAAGCAAACAAAGTACAGTTTGCATTTTTGCTATGAATAATTAGTATGATGGGTTAGAAGGGGCGTACATATAATTATTGATAGGGCGGGCTATTACAGGTTAATGCATTAACCGAAGACGCGTACATAAATAACATTAAAAACGTGCACCGCTCCTAGTGACATAAACAAAACGAAAGTACAAAAAAGCGCGACGACCTTTTCTACGCACATTATTTGCGATTTCTCCCCACACTGTCAGAAGTCCTTTCTAGGTAATGTACATTTCGCTGTCCACTCAACTGGCAATAAGCACTAATTCTTTTCGTATCCTTGTCTCTTTGATGATGGGTAATAGATAAATGTAACCACCAATACTACACTATTGCCTAATAATAGATAAACTGCTGAATTACACAAAATTGTTATTTTCAATAGATGAAGCACTCTCGCAACATAGTTTAGTCCCCGTTTATATGCAATATTTTTTATAATGATACCGTACTAGCTAAACGAAAGAATTGATTTAACTGAATCCAATTGGTCATACCCTTGGCTGTTCCAACGGTTCATCTCGTTCTGAATCGCTTGAGGCTACGTTCCTCCGACGGAGCTCATCCTCCGTATCAACGTGCGTCATGGTCGGCTCGACAGGCTCGAGCCTTTCGAAAGGCAACAAGCAGGAAGTCGAGGAATCAGGCAAAGCTTGAACTGATGATATTAGCTAAGACCACTGTCAATACCAACTTAGACCGGGTGGGAGGTAATTGTTTTGATCAATGCCGCGTTATGGTCTTTGGCTACCTATAGACTGAGCCGATTCACACGCCGATAAAAACGGGATGAAATAATCGCACGCAATTGTAATATTCGCACGCAGTTCCAAACTGATATATACTGGGTATGTGTGCTCGTTCACTACCGCGGTTGTTGTTGTTCCAGACTACCTTTCTGGTGGTGTATTTGATGTCCGTTGGTTATCTCGTAAGCGAGAACCTTTCTAGTAACGAGCAAATATTGGGTTGACACATAAACGACGACGCTTTAACGCTCTCGGCCGCTGCAGCTGCAACAACAGCAAACGCACTGCACTACTATGTTGAGACAGATAGCAATATGCAGTTAGCAATGCCAAAAGTTTTCCTAGAGGCTGAGTAGTGTGTAGCAGCAGCAGCCGAACGAAACAGACAGCGGACGGGCAGACGGACACCCGTTCAGGCAGGCACGGCACAATGATGTACGGATTGAGGGCAGACAGACAAACCTACACGGCCGCCGCCACACCACAACCGATGAAAGTAGTAGCTATAGCAGCCGCAGCAGTCCTAAAACCAGTAACCAACACTACAACTAGCGCTGCCTCACTTATGACACACAGAAAGGAGCAAAGCGACAGCACAGCTGATCCACCCTTTCTTCTCTTTCTATGTTTATGGTATAAATGAACGAGCGGACAAACAAACAATCGTTTAACTTGCCGCTCAACCACAAGTTCCTACTAGTTTATGGAATTCGATACAACAGAAGGGCTCGGGCAGTTGACAGGCGGCTTTCCCAACGCGTAAGGTTCGGCAAAGCCCTACCACCGAGAAAGCAGGCGTTTGCTGCGCAGCAAGAGCAGCGGTCGCGCAGATTTCTTCGCAATACAGGGGTAACATAGGCCGCCCTCTGGCGGGGCCTACGCGGTGTAATGTGCTACGAGCACAAAGACAAAGAGTCCAGGCCGCACACTGCCGTCGCTGCTGCCTCCGCAGCCATTGCACTACCACTCTAGGCAACTACTGCAACTTTAGCAGACAGAGCGTGAGAGAAGGGCGAGATAGACGACGACCCCAACAGGCTGGCGGACGACGTCGGGCTAGATTTGGCGGGCTGATTTAAACCCAGTGGAGACCGTGCAAACACAACTGTATTCACCACACATGTATGTACAAGTACTATGGGAGGTCATGTCGCAACCGATTATTGCGCAAACGGGGAAAAGAGGTTAGGGACGTGTTCGCGAAGTCCGCCAAGTCATGTTCAGTTCAGCAGAGTTTAAGTGAGATTCTAAATTATTGTTTGAATCGAATAATACAAGGGGATATATGAAGAATGAAAATGAATGCTAGAGACTTACAAACCGGTTTCGCGCTTTGTACATGCACAGTAATTCACGAAGTACTACAAAACTGGCACAGGAGCACGGGATCAAAACGATATAGGAATGTAGGGAGCTGCTCGACAGCACTTGCTTCTCGTCAGCTCTGGAAAAATAACTACTCGACGAGACGGTAGCCGAAGTTGATGCACCGTCCTTTTTTTGGAGACGTGGAAAAATGCGCTGGATCACGGCTAATACACTCTGAACTGTTCCTGTCAGATAGTCTTTATAGTGGTTGCGGACCTCAGTTGTTCATCAATTCGACTGGATAGAAATCTCCACTAACTCGCGATTCCTCAAAAGAGTCTTGAAGACATGACGGGCTCATGGCATTATTTCAGAGTCTTTCCGTCTTTCCGTTGTTATTATTTACCATAGAGGGGCACCCAGGGTTTTTTTTTTTATCTGTATCCATTGTGCCAGTTGGTGAGTATTACATTACTCGCCTCTTCATGGCCTTTCAGACCTTTTCCTTTTTTCTGATTCCGTTCAGCTATGCGGTCTTGAGACGTCAGTGCCCCTCTGAAGTAAGTCGCGTAACCTACTTTTCGCATTCTTTTTACTCAATCGATCGTCTGGCGTCCCGTAGTTGTAGCTGTTTATACGACCATATTTGCCTGACTGGCTGTCTGTCTGCGCTTGAGAGCAGAGACATTTTAGCTACCGCCGCTGCTACTGCCACGACTGCCGTAGCTCTGTTGCTACGATTTCACGTCTTGTTGTTGATGTTATTGTCGTGAAGGTTGTGAACGATACCTTCCTTTTGCTCGACTACAACTGCGAGGAGGCTGAGGTGTCTGCCACTACTGTCCGAAGACTAGATTGCCCGTCCGCTTGCTTGGTTAAACGCAAGCTCTGTTCTGCTGCACTGTGTTTGTCAGTTTGTGATTGGTTGTGCTGTCGCGTCTGAACCGAGAGCTGCTGCAACTACACCGATCACTCAGCTGCAGTCGAATTTTTTTTGTTTTAACCCGCAGTAAAAGCAACAACGAGTAAAAGTGTGCGAACGGACGAAACCAATTCTCGTCGTGGGCGCAGCACACCGCGTGTTGTCGTTGCTACGCAGTTTTTATTGAGTTATTCCACCTGTTGTTGTCGTTCCGTTACACTTTGTTGTTGACTCTTCAAGCTCGGTTCCTTTAAACAATCGGTCCTGCTGTGCGTATTATTAGCTTTAGAACACTCACTAGGGTGAATTCGTTGTTTTAGTTGTTTATAGGGTAAACTCATTCTATTGTATTTATCAGCAAATAAAATGGAAAACATTCTTCAACTTGAGCCCAAACATGAACTGCGATTTCGGGGCCCGTTCCACGAGCCCACTCAGGCAATAATGCGTCTCACGAATCCATCAAACAAGTGGATCTGTTTTAAGGTGAAGACCACTGCCCCCAAGAAATACTGTGTGAGGCCCACTTGCGGCGAAATCAAGCCGCAGTCCTATACAGATGTTGCGGTCATTTTGCAGCCGGTCCATTACGATCCTAATGACACACAGAGACATAAGTTTCTGGTACAATCGATGAATATAGAGAATCCTACGAGTGTCAATCATGAGACATTATGGAAGAACGCTGAGCCTAACAAGATAATGGAAGCAAAGCTTCGCTGTGTTCTTGAGACGTTTGAGAGCAAAGAGTCGCATTCTTCGTCCCAATCGCAACCATGGGGTGAACCTCCGAAGAAAATTGTCGAAGTCCCGTTACAGCAGCCGCAGCAGCAGCTCGAGGCCGCTTTCAATGCCGAACTACGTCGATTACAAGACGAGAACCTTGCTCTTAGAAGACAGAACATCACCCTGCGGGAAGATAGCCATCGGTTACATCAGTCAGGGGGATCCGTACCAAGTGATACTCGGTCAGGAAATTCGCAGTCCTTCACAGACACCCCCCCCGATCCGTTTGCAGATGCCTCGACGACAAGCGTGATTGTCATGTCTCTTATACTTATCGCGGTTGGATACCTTATTGCCAAAACGGTCTTTTAGGTGACGCCGAAGATAGCAGCGACACAAACCCAGATAGAAATAATCATTACGAGGCGCGTCTCAATGTGCTCTGAACAGCTAGAAAACATACGCGGGTTAGCATAGCGCAACAGGCTGTGTACATAGGGAAAAGCAGCCATAGACATTAGACAACATGGGTACTGACTGCACATAAAAGAATGTTGTGCTGTATTCATACATTCACTGAATATATGTATGCACATATATTTAATGTTAAGTGATGGAAGAGGGCGAAAAAGATAAGAAGAAAATACCTTATAGAGGTGATGAAGGCAAGATTGTTGTATGAAGAGGAAGCGAAACGTTTTTCTGAGTGAGAACGGGCTACGAAGCAACATTTGCTATAAGCATAGGTCCAACATAGGTCGAACGTTTGGGATGAAAGTGCATAGAGCATTGAAACTATTTTAAATTACACCGTGTACAGTAGGCCAAAGAGTATGAGACCTCACTACAAGATTAACCCATATGACGATTGGGTTCACATAATAATAACAATAATAATTCTAATAATAATAATGACATACTACTAATGAACGCACCATCAACAGTAACAGGAATAAAGTCAGATTTTGTAAGAAATGACTCGAAGTATGCCTCTTACAGATCGTGGACATACAATCCACAGGTTAATTCGGTATATACTTAATAGTATATTTTCAAAGAAATATAAGTTAGTAGTGAAGTCGGAGATTTCGATATATACAAAGTGCACCAAAATAGACTGATGAGAAACAAAGAAAGATAAATAAAAATTTGCAACTTGAATCAATATTTCTTGTTCTGCCTTTACACTAGTGCTCATATAAGGGCCAGGCTAAGACGGAGATAAAGTCAAGAGTGTTATTGCTGGAAAGTGATGGCAGTATTGTAAAAAAGGAACTCGTCGGCAGTGCGCTCGCTCGAAGAAAAGCATATTTGCAAGTATTTTTTTGAGTTCGTGTAGGTTACCCTGTGTAATATGTTAGTTGATCATTTCTCGTATATATAACCTACTTCTGATAATTAATCGATTCGTATAGTTATGATTATAATGTAAGCTTGCCGGAAAAAGTATCTAAAAAAATGTACGCTTGTCTACTTTAGCTTGGTTTAATCTGTAATTGAAAACAGTTCAATATTAAATGTCATAGTCACATTTCTTCGAGTTATAAATAGCACATATATCATTAACGATGTTCGGTGCTCGCAATGCGTGTAACAGCTGTGGCGGTCAATAATGCTTGTCATGTCCGACGTAAGGTATGTTACACCCTAAATCAACCTATTGTAGCCGCTGCATCATCATGCTTTGGCCACAGTTAGATATGCATTTGAACTTACTAATGACAAGTTTCATATTTCCGCTTCTAAAACCACCACCGTGGTTCAGATAAATTGAAATAACATGGCGACAAATATATTTCGTAGTTATTTGAAAATTCGACATAAATACAAACTGATTGTCCGTCACTTGCTGAGGATAAGCAGCTGTAACCTCGAATACATCGAATAACGTTTTTTGCCATATCTATACACGCAATCTCACTTCCTTCAGATGGCATCAAGTTACACTTTACCCTGCTAATTAGGGATGTAAACGTTGAAGTGTAGATTCATTAAATGCAACCGTAACGAGATCACGCAAGGAAAAGTATCAGATAATGCTTATATGTTTAGTTTTTGTTTGTTAATGTTTGTATTTTATACTAATACATGGTTGCATAGTTCGTGAGCTTAAAAAACTTGGGTTGTTTTAAACCTTTTAGAAGCACAACGAATGCAACGTCGGAGCGGTAGAACTACTTGCAATTCAGCGGTAAGGGAATCACCTGGATAGGAAAAAGTTAAAACAAATTTCTGTAAAGGAAAGCACTGGAAAGGAAATCATGTAGTTCCAAATATTTTGTTGTTTATCAGTGACTGCAAAGTACGGTCGAAGTCACCGCATTTGTTTGTAGGGAATACGCTATAGCTTTCCTATATAAATGATATAATGTATATATAGATATTTCTTCCATATATCCTTTTACTTGACGTGAAAGCGTTTCTTTCAAATTGCTTCAAACCAGGAAACGATTTAGCTAAATGTTCAGCAGGGAAAGTAGCTCGTTGCCTTGCATGTAATTGCATTTATAATTCGATTTTTTTAGGACCGCTGACGTGTAACTAAAAACAATGCACTCTGTTCACGCATAAAGAACATCACAACATCGTTTATACTAACAAAAATTCATTTTTTAAGCCGGCCGTACCTACATATAGTAGCTTTGCGCACGAATGGTTAAAGTCTTGTCTACTAGCATGTTTTGTTGTTGTTGTTTTTTGTTTCTGTCACTTGAGAGCTTACTAGGTCAACTCGAGCGCTGAACTACGCGTTTGTCTCTTAATGTGAACCCTCCGGATATATTTTTGCCAAGTTATCGACATCACAGATTATAGCAAAATCGATTTGCGAATTCTCATAATCACAGTCATTTGACTGTGTTAGATCTGTGTAAATCACTATTCTGCCTATCACAGCTTCATGAGCATCGCGTTCATAATGAGTAGTTCACTTAGGACTTTAACGTGAATCATCTTTACGCTGCAAAAAGGAACATCTTAGAAAACTGCGTAATCCACAATCAGCGCATAGCAGAAAAACGGGCACTTTGCTTGTCGTGAACATCATCGCGTTATACATAAGGGAAAGCTATTTATTAACAAAAAAACGAATGATATTTTTTGTTACATTATTGCCGTTGTTATTGTTGTTATTAATAATGTATGGTATTATATTACTGGTATCAGAAAAATTTGGCAGAAGTTCACAGAAACAGTGCAGCCAAACCGGCCAAACTGTCGCTCGATTCACGCGCTGACAGCTAAAATTGTTATAGTGAATATAATTAATCACTGTCATCCACTCTGCGTATAACTCAGTTAACGATTATACAAGCAATATGCTACAAAAGAATATTATTAGATGAAACGTAGCAGCAAATGAATGTGAGCGAAATGAAGTTCGAACTTAGACGGCAGCCCGTTGAAGCTCAGATGGAAGTCCATCTTCATATAAGTAATAACAATGAACACACTGAATAACTTTTAAATGTCACACGTGTTTTAAAGTTTATTTTCTTGGTCTCTCTCTCTCTTTATTATTTTCTCCTTTTCTCAATACAAAATAGATATCAGTATTTTTTTTATTTCGTTTTAATGTTTAGTGTCATTTTGCCTTTGTCATTATATTTTTTTACGTCTAGTTATTTTTACCACTTTTATAATGAATAATATACTCCTTTATTATAGCGTTCAGCAGGGTCGACTTTCATTACCATCACTATTATTATCCTTAATATTAGAATTATCGCCGTCGACATTACGATTGCGAAACGGAGATCCTATTTACTGAACACTTTCGTATGTACAGTGTGTGGGCAAATGTAAAGAACTGCAACAGTCCAGTCGACATGAGTCCCTATCATTTTCGGTAATAAATTAATATGTCATTAATCACCATTATTTCATTAATCTATCACCTCTTTGTCTTTTCGATTTCAATTAGCATTTTATATTCATTATCTATTACTAAACAAACATCAAATCGCTCGTTCCGTCATCAAAATCAACGTTTTTTGTTTATTCCTTGTAGAAACGGTTACATGCTTCTAAATAGCCAACGTAAAGTCAATGGATCAAAGCAACGTGACTTGGCTTTTTCTATATTTTACTCCATAGATTGTGTCATTATTACTACTCATAACTATTTCCTTCGGTTCTGTGCTGCGGCTTGTCTTCATCATGTGTAGGTATAGATTCATGTTTGAATGTGTTTCTATGTGTTACTAACGACACTCTCCATAAAAAGACGTATTTTTTAGTGATTACCATTGTACGTCTGGTTAAAGGGTTATTATTCCTTTAACTGCTGGGCTGTAGGTCTCAACAGTTCTCTTTTTTCAGACGCAGCGATGTACGCTCCAGTAGTGTACAAGAAAATCTACAAACACGAGAAAATCATCAAGTGCCTACTTTTATTTACACTGACATCTTATTACTAATATTTAGGTTCGCTCAGTCCTTTTCCCTTTTACGTCCCTTTTCTGCTTAGATCTCGATAGAGAACGAAATTATTTGAGTTGAATTTGCCCTCTAATATCGACAGAGAACAATACTATTATATATATACAAAGAAGATTATATATGTATATATATCTTCTTTGTATGAAGCAATCTTTTATATGTGTAGGTACACCTCAGTGCTCACGAATATAGTTGATAAGATTAATAACATCTAATAATAATTATCATTATACAAATAAGCGCTAGCAGTACAAAAACACATGCGGCAATCGTCTATTAGATATGCATGCATAAAATAATATGATTTAGTATTTAATGAAAGTTCAAATAAAACTACACATGATAATACACAATAAAGTGAATCCTGCTAACAATGTACACGATAGGTTTGTGATATATGCAGCTACTGTATATAAGGACTCAACAGTCAATCATAAACGAAGATTTAGTTGGTGAGGAAGTGGCCCTGATTCAAATGGCAATCGATTTTTCGGTTATCCATTACAAATATACTTAGGTACACGAACGTAAGTAGACACACTTTGTAAATTTTTTGTTTTTGTACTGTTCATATTATATATAACATTACCACATACAAAGAGGTTGTTAAAACTCAAAGAAGTCTCCTATTGGCCAAGTCTCAGAACAGAGTTTCCTCATACAAAAGAGTTGTTAAAACTTAAACAAGTGTTCTCCAGCTAAGTTTCAGGACAGAAATTCCACACACAAAAAAATGGTTAAAAGTCAAGGAAATCTTGGCC
>NW_019213368.1:568048-587628 GCF_002532875.2 Varroa jacobsoni | reverse complement strand
ATGGATAGTGGGACAACAAGGGTTTGGCTCGACATGGCCGGACCAGTGTCAGCAGCGCTCACCCGAGCAGCCGCCATCAGCAGCGGCACGCCAATTGGATCGACCGCATCGCTCGCTACTACCACGAATGCTAGTCCTACTGTTCCACCATCGAACCAATCTATAGCGAGTTCCTCTTATCGGCCTACAGCTGGCTAACACTTGCTCCTGTAGACTTCACAGCGATGCGCGCACTCAGCTCCAGCTTCGCAAAGGGTGACGAAGTTGGCTAGCTATCGAGGTTTGGAGCTCTATTACCGTAGGCGTTGAATGGGCGCACAGAAAGAAAGGAACTAAGAGGCAGTGCGTCAGAACTGTTACCAACCACAGCAGCAGCGACATTAGAAGCAAGGTGGCACAGCAGTGGTAAAAGAAGCAGCAGCAGCAGCAGATGCCGCTAAGGCTGTTGCAGAATCAGCACGGACGTGCATGCGGTAACACAGCAACAACGAGAACGATGCTCCGAAACAGAGCCTAGCAACGATAACAATTACTATACGGAAAACCAGCCAATCGTTACACGCTACGCAAGCGTCAACGCGAACGAGGACGGACCAGCCCCATGTCAGATCTACGACTTGTATTATTCGCTTTGTCTACCATCGTCCATCGCCAAGCAGCAATACCGGTTTTCGGTGCTCTAAACTCATTCAGCCGCCCAGTTCGTGAGTTGTTATTGCTACTGGCGACAATCTTACACGTGGCGATATCTATTGCACCGGCTACGACGACGACGATGATGATGATGGTAATCGCGGTGATGACGGCTGTGAAGTTTGCTATTGACGGTGTTGCTAGATGATCGTACAGTGATCATCCATAGAAACAAACCATTATCGTTCCTGCTTCCATCTACTCCTGGAAACAAGCAACGACTCTATGGGTAGAAAGATTGATGAATGGAGTGATAGGAGAATGGACGCAAACATCACGTCTATCTATAGGCTATCTACAGGCACACGGTGCTGCGGCACTGTTAGAAACAGCTCGCCCTGTGCCTGACGCTGCTGGAGTTCCATCAGTTATTCCAGTACGCGTAGTGATAAATTAGTTAATTAGCGATCTCGTTGATGAATGCGCAATGGTGATTGGTGGCTTCTTGCTCCATAACTAGGCTTGCTTGCTGGCATCGCCTGCTGTAGCCGTTTGGGGCCGACGACAGCGGTGGCGGCAGCAACGACAACGATGAGAATGAAACAGTGAGGTAGTGAGGAAAGAGCGATCGACAAGAAGAGATGAGAGACCATAAAGGTACTGGCGTCACGGCTGCACCGCTGTGGCGCAAGGCCACTCAATCGACTGATTATGGAAAACGTCACCGGCAGCGCAGTGCCAGAAAAAGCAAGAGCGCTAGAAAGTGGTACTATCGCCATGACAACAAACGAAAACAACAATCCAAACAACAACAACAACAAGAACAACAACAATAAACGAGGACGTTGGTGGCAATGATGATGGTGCTACCGTAGAATAGCAAGTACAGCCACGGGAGGCGATATGGTGTTTCGCGGCGGTAGAGTATGAAATTGGTTCATATGCCTGGTAAAAATGGCTTTCTATCATACTACACGCTTGTTTTAACAGAGAAGAATGACGGTAGACAATAAAGACACATTTTCACAGGAGCGTAAACATGTTAGATAATTATCGCACAAAAACCGAGTATTATGTATATAAATGTATATCTATCTAAATATAGTCGCACAATACTCTGCGTGTTATAGTTATCTTACATGTTACCTCTTTTTGTAATTATATATATATATATACATATAATTATATGTATTCGGTCCACATATATGGACAGAATCCAGTTGTGGTTAGTGTGCTTACGTTAAGCTAACTGCTCAATATTACCATGCGAAATAGCGACATTGAAACCGACAGAAGACCAAAAGCAAGCAGTCAGCGTCAGCCGCCGTACGTGAACGCTAAGAGAAATTCGAGAATTACGACAAGCACAACGACATCAATGTCAATATGGAATAAAACGTAAACCAGAAAAAAATATGATGTACCAGCGCCTAAACGAACGGCCGCAAACGCACACGCATGCCTATACACGAATACTGTTTATAGTTGGGGGCAGCAAAAACGCGTTATGACAAAAAGAGCGCCTTACCGCGCGCAGCGGAACGAACAAAATAGAAAACGTACTACAAAAGAAACAACTAAAATAGGTCAGAAAAACAACCAGTGCAGACGAACTTGTCTGTGCGAGCGGCCCTCGAGCTAGCAAAGTGTGGCGCGCGACAAATAGTCCCCAAAGGGCGGCTTGGGGGCGAGCCTGGACAACAGCGAACAGACGCAAGCATCAGGAACCAGAAAGAAAAAAACGAACTTGTGTTTGAGCATTACCAATAATAGAACAGCGGTGACGCGCTAATTGAAAGAGTTAAATAAAATAGTAGCCTGTGTATAGCGTAGGAACATAATATCGGAAGCATAGGAACGTCAACGATATAGGCGAAACGTTAAAAGGAAGGTGGCAAAAGTCACTTGAGACAAGTGGATAGAAGCAATCGACTGAAGCACCAGTTAGCGACCGTGAACACGCTGATTAGTGCGTGTAACTCGTAAAATAGATGAACACGACGCGTCTAATGGTGAGAGAATCGTATAAAAACAAATCACAAATAGACGGCGTTGAACAATCGAGCTAATGCTAATTAGTAAAAATAGCATAAAGACGAAAAACCGTTGCGTTAACTGTAACACATGTAGAAGAAAAAAGAAAAAAAAAAGGCTAGAAATGATCGACGGGTAAGTTTGCGGCACGAACACCCACCGACAATCGTCAATCCCAAGGTTGATAGCGTCGTTACAAAGTATTTATTACATTTGAGATAACTTAGATTTGCAAGAACTTCACTAGCCACAACTGATCTATTTAATTCATTGCGTGCAAAATGTATACTACAAATGTGCATACAACTAATATCTGAGTACGTTCAGCCAACTGCATACGTTGCAAAAAGGTCCACGAACAATGGTAGATGTACTTATTGGAAAGGCACCGTTGGACCACGACAGACGATAGGTCTCATACAACCAATACGTAAGCTTAGCTTATCTCAGCTGTTTGGCTTTGCCGTGCTTCAATTCAACTCACTAACAAACTAACAAGCTTCTCAGCTCGGTCTCCCAACGACTTCTCATTCGTCTGCCCGATTGCAATTCGAGCCGGACTCCTATCGGAGCTCACGCTACAAACCAGCCTAAGTTAGATTGAAGTTCTGGATTTCGCATGTTGAACCCAAATTACTTTAGCAGGGCTCGATTGTGTTGGAACCCGAAGCCCAGTGCACAAGAACAAAGCGCTCTGCTGCATTGTACCTTTGGAGGAGAAAGGCGTTGGTCGCCTGGGGGATACGAGAGACAGCGGGGTACGGGGCGTTACTAATAACTACGGGAAAGGCTAAAGCATTGAAGATGGCGTGACGGCGATGGTGAAAAACTCCTTCAAATCCATCGAAGCTATAGTGGATTTTCGGATGAAGCCGTTGAGTCACGACTTCCACGACCAATGCTGAAAGATGAGGTGCCGGATACTTTAACTTTCTTTTTTGTCTATCTATTTATTTCTAGCTGCGCATAATAACCCGGACAAAAAGGCTGCCGCTTGTGGGAATCCACCCTAATGAAAGGTCCAATACGCTGGATATGAAAAATCTATGCTAATCTGTAAAACAGAATACAGAACAAACAGTAAACAAGAATCATACATTTGTAAATAGTACTTTAATAGGGGATTTGTTTTTTTCGAAAATCTCGTTAGGATTGCATATTTGTTCTTCCTAGAAAGCTCGGAGAAGATTGTCATAGTGTGCAGTCCCTGTGATTGATGGGTTTGCGCCTTCGAATTGAAGGCTAAAAATGCCTTGTTGGTCTCAAACAGACCTAACGTTAGATTTAGAGAAGGATCGTTCCGTCCGGTTAGTTTTGGCACAAAACCAAAAAGGCTTTATTGATCAGTGATGGCTGCAAGTCGACCTTGAAGTAAATCTCTACCTTAGCTACCTAAACGTCTTTGCGATTTTTTCAGCTTGACTGAAGAATCACCTCTCAGCTTGAAAAGAGTGCAGAGTCCAATTTATCCAATAGAGTACTGCTACAATAGAAATCTGTAATGGTTTTTCATTTTCTTAGTTGAACGTCTATGACACAAGTTAATTTGATCGTTTTATTTAAAAACGTGTCATGACTTATATGCAGATACCATATAGATATATTAACAGCTACTAGAGTATAAACACTCGAGAACGAATAGCACTTCGAAAGATGTATTTAAACAGGTTTCGTAGTTTAAGTTTCATAGCCAGGACACATGGGTGTACCATGTGAACGAGGGCGTAGAAACCCCTTGCAGTTCAGGCGCCCTGGAGGCACAGAGTAGTCTCGTCATGGCGATGCGCGATACTCATCAGATAAAGTATACGCTATAGCTTGATCGGATTTGGCTTGTTGATCATTCACAAAAGTCGCACGATCAAGCCAAATCTGATTTGGCCATCTCGCCTTTATAACCATAACATATATTCTAGTGCGCCCGTTAATTCGAAAGATGATCACCATACGCGCTGAACGTGGCGAATACGGGACTTCTATATAGACAGCGATCCAGGGATCTTTGGCCAGCAGTAGCGAATGACAATTTGCTTTTTGAAACAAAAACTACACCGGATTGAACGATCCCATGAGGGGCAGAGAGCGGAAGGAGCAAGGAAACTGTCCGGAACTCCACGGTAAGGGGTTTTATGTGCCTGCAGCACGATAAGCATGGGGGTATCCGAAACTGTTCAAAGCACTAATCATTCCAAAAGTTGAAATTCATTCGTGCTGTTTTTCCAACAATCTGAAATGATATGACATTTTTTGCGAAAATAATTAAAATAAACACAGAAAACATATTCAGCCCAAGCTCGAAAGATATAAGGCGTTTCTTCTATTGGGCTCGATCTCGTGAAATTCGGCAGGGCCAAATGGTTTTCAAAATGAATCCAGTTTACTTTGATTAACTAACTCTGATACTTGCATATGTTTTATAATGGTTGTTATTACTATTATTATTATCACGGGGACGCCCAGATTGACGATGCTGGTTTGATTTTATCCATCCCTCTGTAACTCATGCCCATCGTCTAATATCAGTCTCAGTCTTCGAAGCACAAACTCAATCTGTCGTCCTTACCCAATAACTCCTAACAAATATCTACGAAACACAAACGTACTAGGCCAGCGTCGCCTGCTAGTGACAGCAAAAGACAACAACAGGTGATGCGTGCTTAATAGGTAGCGACAATATTCATAACTACTACATACTATTACCAGCCGACATCAGCCGAATGTCATGACCAATTCGAGTAATGCCAGCTGATGATGATACACCAGAGTACTGCTACTGCCGCTCTCGCTCCAAAGGCAGTACTACAATGTTGATATTTTATTGATGACAAAGGCGCAACAATGTAGGTTTGCATGCGACCCGTTAGTTCATCAGCGCACAGGCAACCGGCCACCTCTATTCGAAATATAAAAGATGTATCATTATAGTACACCCCCATCGCCGGTGTCACCACAGCCAAACCCTTGTGAACAGTAAGCACGTCGCTGAATCGCTGGGTCGAAGAGTTGGCTGGTTAGTGGATTGCCCATCCATCTCTATCAGTTATACACAGGTTAACGCACTTCACGCGCACCCATGTACTTCACACGCGTAGGCATAGGCACGTGCACACACACACACACAAATAGTGGTATACTTATGGGTAGACATCTGATGTGTGCTGGCGTGATCTTGTGTGATTAAATTGCGCCTGGCCGGACAACAGACCCCGGTGATTTCGCGGCCCGTCTGCCTCTATGGCGTCCCGTTCGAGAGGACTATGATGATATAGAACGAACGATATAAACGGCAACGACAGCCGCGACGATTACCGAGACGACAATAATTCGTGAGGACTGATTTCGTGACCGTGGCCACTATGTGCTACATGACCATAAACTGTCTATCCGTCCTCTCGCTTTGTGCCGTAAGGATGATCACTAGGTAGATGACTCCGGTTGCTGTATGTTTTTCAAGAGCGTTCAACGCGTTAAACGAACCTGTCGGCTTCTCGATAGACTGATGAAATATGTGCGTGTGTATATGTGTAGTACTTCCTGCTATCAAGACGGCAACCGCTTGATAATATCGGTCGTTTGTAACAGTCCGAGGATTGGGTACGTCTTCTTGTGTGTATATATATATATACACATATATCTATATTAGACTCTGTTATCTATTGCGATGGTGCGTTGAGTCTGGACGTCGCGTAGCCACCGCCTTTCGTTCAATATGGCTCCACCGTGATCTTTTTTTCATTTGTCTTTCTAATTACATGGCTCGCCTACTCGAAATCCTGAAGCACGTTTAAAGAGTAATCAACGCGCCTAATTTTTACGACAGCTGAAATGACGGATCGTCCTGGTGTAGTCTTGTCGGATTTCAGGTAACTTCTAAGTGCATTGTCTACTTGGAAGATAACATGTCTTTGTAGAGCAATAGTACTTCCTCAAAGTACTGTCAAAAGCAGCCGGCGATTTTGATTAATCCTATTAACGAATATGCCATGATGAGCACTGTCTCCATGCGCGCCGGTAATTGATAGGGTTTTCTACTAAGCTCTGTGAAAGTCAACGCATACAACGGGCTCGTAGATGCAGCGGTTTTGGAGACCTCGCTAGCTTTTCACACGTTCGTATCCCTGTAAGGCCTGGTACGCTGTAAAGCCAAAGCGACAGTTGAGGCATACTCGAATCCATACCTAGAGATCTGTATAATTATACTATGAAACGGTACACTAATGTGCTTTCGCGAACTTCCTGTGGAGGGGTCCTGCTCGGTATAAAGTCACGGCTGAATGTGGAAAAGCTCCCGAGTCTATTAGGTAGTAGGTAGAGTGACATTCATTTCAGGCATATACAAGGCCGGCCTCTGGTCATCGAATGATTCAGAACAAGTGATCTAACACCGTTAGGATTTAGATCTACTCTCACTGGAATAAAGCTATAGGAGCTTTGTAGCAATCTGGGTCGTACGATTTATTCGTCAGTAGTACCCTAGGCCGTTTTTTATACAATCAGGAGGAGATTTTGGGGGTGTTTCATTTGCTCCTATTGGCTATGCTAAGCAGAACGATAGATCTTTATTTTGACAAGCGTACTGCTTATGTAATTGTTATTCTAGTAAGCAACGATAAGCACCACTTTCCATTGTAGGCATACAATCAACTAGATATACGTTCAGCATCTACTTCAGACGTTACAGATTTTGCTTCTAGTGAATCGTAACTGACAGTAACCCGCAGCTAAGGGCCTGAGTTGGTTTGTATTCCGAAAATTTTGTTGAGGTTATTTATCTGCCCTAAAAGGGCAACAAAGGCTTTCCGTGGGCTCGTTGTAAAAACTTGCTGATCAATGTAGAGGCTTCTACGTCTCCAGAAGAAAAAGCACGACGAGCTCGCAAGGTTTGCCTAGCAACATTTGCCTGTAGGCGACTACATTTCAATTTTTTCAGATAAAACGTAAACCCCATACAGCGTGATGATTTATTTTTGTAGATGTATCTGAGTGGATAGTTTCCTTACATTTCACTTGGATGTCATATATGACCCGATAGCCCATACGCTGTAATGAACCTTCTGGTCTGCCCACGTATTGGAGAAGCCATCAAACTCTAATATATCAGAACATTTTATAATGCATCGATTTTAGCCGGTAGCTGAGAAGCAGTCGTTCACTGTCTCTGAAGAGAGAGTCACAGATCGTCCAAGGGGGGTTTCCGATCCATAAATTTTTAATCACTTCGTGTGCAATACATTTACGAAATTCTAAGCCTTTTGACAGCTCAAGGCTATATATATATATATATATATATATACGTTATTCAATCAATGTACACTGTCATTTGATTATGAGATAGGCGAAGCCTGCTAAACTTTTGCTTTTATTTGCCGTTTTTATACTCTTACAATAATAACAGCTATGCGCAAAGAAGCCTAGAGTAGTCCTCAAGCTGTATTCTGAAATACACTGAAGACGATCACTGGAGAAACTGGCCGACCAACTCAAAGTTGTCATCCGTCTAAGCCAGAAGCCAATCACCCAGCTAAGCCTGCTTTATTTTTTGCTCGAGACCACCCTGACGTTATGATAATTAAAATCCACCGAGTCAGGGTATACGCCATTGAACTATATCTATTTACGTATAGTTCAATCATTTCCGCTCGACACGCACCGGTTCTGTTAATTAGTAATAGGTGCGTCACAAGAGTGGTATAAGTGCGAATGTCCGACGAAAGAATTCACCATTTCAATCAAGAATGACATAAATTACTATATATTCGGCTTCACATAACTACATGATGACCAGGAGAAGCAAAAGCCGCCCAAGATTAAATAATTCGACAATACCCCATCATGGGAGTAAGAACTTCTAGATTGAACAAAGAGAGCCAGTCGGTCGATGGTTTTACAGAACAACTGCGCCGCGTATCGTAGTCAAGCAATGGTCGACAACTTAAACTAAATGCTCCAACAAATAGCAAAATATGGCGGAATGAAATTATCAATTGTTTTTTGTCGTCTCCATCTTTTTGTCGCTGTTGTTGTTAATGCTGATATCGAAGTTCTGTCGTTGTCGTTGCCCTTTAATTTAAACTCTGTCAGAAGTGAAGACATATTTGATAGCCAATGGAAGGTGATTCTGTGGCAAAAAGAAGCTTCTGCAAGTCACCGCAGTATATATGTATATGTATGATACAAAGTCTCTCGAATCTGGCGATTTCTGAAGTCAAATATTTCTTTTTTACAAATTTGAGTTAGTACAATTATCTTATTATGTGTTAGAAATACTGCCATTTATATTTTGCACACTTAGCGCTCCGGCGACTCCTGGACAGCCATATAACTATTATTCATGTTCCCGTGTAATTTCTTTATGTATGGCTTCTCAAAGTGAGTCGATAATAGGACATGCCTGTTTACTGGTTACCCTTTTTAGGGAACGGAAGGTTGCGTAGTCGTACGGACTTATATCTGAAGAATGGACCGGTTAAAGTTACCGTCGGATACTCCTTTACTCAATCCAGAAAGTAATTGAGGCATGGCGGTAAGGTCTAGCCGCGCAAATGGCCCATGGGTCTCTTGAGGAAATACAGATATCGGGCTGCATTCATTGTTTCATTTTCGTTGAGTATCTCAGAGTAGCAGATGTCCCTGATGTCCATTGCCAGTGCTAGTAGCACCTTGAGTCCAAATTTATTCGATACTGCCACTGAACTCGATGTCTCTCCCGGGGGACACCGGTCTCTCGCCTGGTCGCTCTCCGACTTGCAGTAGACACTGAACCATGTTTCGTATGTGGCGATCGTATGCTCCAGGTAATTTTTTTTTATAAATTAAAATATAAGTTGAGCAATTTTTTTACTCGCTTTCCACATTTCAAGTATTTGACTTGCATTCCTATGACACGCTACATGCGGAATGCCAGCCTTGGTGGACGGCCCCGTTTTTGTAAAAATCCTCCTCGATTGCGGCGGTGATTTCTTGTCCTTCGGGTCTTGACATCGGGTCACCTTTTTGTTAAGCTTCAACACCTCGATCTCCGTTCATAAAATGCTTGCACCGTTCACGTACTTTACTGTAATTATTAAGCCCTTGCCTGATGCCTTCAATAATTTTTAATGAATTTGCTCTGCGTTGTAGCCTTTTAAAGAGATGAAAACCTAACCGCTAACGGTGAAGTTTCGAGACTAAAAAACGTTTTTCCTTCTGCACTCATTCTCTGTTAGACTAAACTGAACCGGTTTTCACTTGCAAGTTTCTACTGGAGACTGAACTATTTACCAGAAAATGTTTGTTATCCGCGCAAAGTTTCAAAATTATTTATCGAGATCGCTTGTAACAGCCTGATATATAGGTATAGCGAAACTGTGCGAAAGCTATTGAAGCTGCAGCTATCCGCTAATCTTTTAACTTAGTCTCTATTGAAAATTCAAGTTTGTTTCCATTCAGTATGTTCGCCTTTTCATCAGCTATCTATTCAACCGTGCCACGACCTTATAAAACATTGCGGAAAAGACAAATTCAGGGATATCCCGACGCCAGGGCCACAAAAACGAGGTAGGGGCTTTGAAACACAAGCTATTGAATGGGCAACCGCAAGCGGATTATCAGTTCGATGTGCAAATACGTTACAAGGCGTTGAGTGATTAGCACAAGAACACACAAAGTGTTATCACGATGCTATCTCAATATACTTGTATACTAGCTTAAACATCTGGCTGAAACCTAAAAGTGTTCACGTAGCGATATATGGGGACGATTTTGAGCACGTTGTTTACGATACGGTATTCTCGTATCACTGTACTTTCAATTAGTAACAAAATTACGCGTTCAATATGAAAAAATCCAAAAGCACACTTGGGAATCAAGCACGAGACTTACCTCCCTCGCCGTAACTACCTCCATAAAATATAATCGATCTATGGAAGACAACGCCCCCCAAATGAATGATGCGTATACATATAGTATAGATCAGACCTCCTTTTAATTCCTTGTCGTTAGTATCCTCGTCATCATTGCAGCTACATATTATGTTATTTCGTTTTTGTTAAACTACGGCGCTCACTCAAAACTAAGTATCGGTAGGCTTTTGAGCGAGCAATCACCAAATTCAGCTGTTTGGCTTGGACAGAAAGATGGGAGCAGAGCTAAACCTACTTAACCCTTCGGGGCCCCTACGTTTGTAGAGGTCGACAGAGAGACCCTATCAGTGGCGATGGGGCTCCCAGTAATTGGCAGCACCGTCCGATCAACCCATTGACTGTGCAGTCATCTAACGCTCGCGGCGTCGCCCAGCAAACAAGACAGCTGCGGTTGCGACGCTTGGCACTAGAAGCATGCACGCTGCAACTGACGCGCGCGTCGGCCGTGTACCCAGCACAGGCAAATCCACACTCGAGCAATAACACATATAGTAGTCGAGCCTACGCTGAGAAAGACAGATGAATAGACAGGCATAGAAACAGACGTCCGTAGGATTCATTTCAGCCCATTTCACTTGGAACAGGGTCGTCGTCGTCGTCGATGGGTCAGAGGGAAGCCGACGACTTGGGTGAGTTAGATGATGACGGCAAATAGCAGCCAGCAAGTCAGAGTAAAAGGAGGGCCTCCAAAGCCCCATTGATGTAGAAGGCATACATATGAATCTGCACACAGGCGCATATACAAGCAGACACTCACGTGCCACAACACGTAACGTAGTGGAATCAACAAGGGCAACAGTGCCTGCAGTGGTTAACGGACAACGAGACGTTTGTTGTTTCGTTCATAGTGAAAATGCACACATATTATATATACGGACACATAGTCAAATCAACGGACTGAACCAAGTTGCGCCACAGACAGCTTGTAATGTTTCTTCACTTCTCTCATGATAGAGGAAAAAACGAAAAAAGCAACGAAGTACGGAAACAGAACGAAAGAAGACCACGGCTGCCGAGCCTCGCATAGCCCCTATGTTCGCTATCGCCTTTTTCATGCGGCTGCGAATTCGCGCAGGAAACGGCGCCAACCAGGTCGTTCCTGAAGCAGATCCTGAGCAGCAGCAGCAGCGATTGTACAATATGTTCTTATGTTCCGCACCACGACATTGTGCTACTATATGTTATGTCGCTTGCCTCATGGCAACAGTCTATTCTGTTTGAGCGTGTGTGTGTGTGTGTGTACTCATTTGTATATAAGTCTATATGACGTTGCCTATTTTTGGCTATTGTCTGTAGGTATGTCCATGATGATGACGATCAGAAGCAGCAGCTAGAGCGACACGGTCGTGACGACAATCTTGATGATGGCGATGCAGTTGATTGTTGCATGGGGGCAGGCAACAGTGACATCTTATGTGACGGCAGCAAGCGCAGAGCCGTAAATTAGGCAGTAGGTCGAACCTAAATAGCAGAAGAATAGAAAAAGAGAAGCTAAACAACAAAAACAGCAACGATAGCTAAAAAACAACAAGAGGAAGACGTTTGCTATACCTAGCCAGTCACAACGGGCGCCATTCGATCCGTCGTTCGGCCTCCTTACTATTACAGTCATCATCACTGTGGCTCACTCTAGCCACGCTCAAATGACGACGTCGGCCAAAAGGAACCGAGTCTAGCTAACCTGAGCTGGGGCAGCAGCGATCCTTCGTCCGTCTACGAATGACGATCGGCCGGGTAACGGCAGGCTGCCGTGGACGAGGCGACTCAGAGCGGAATTGTTATGGAGAGGCCCCGACCAGAAACAACACCAAAGTGAAGAACAGAAGTAGCAACAACATTAACGTAAGTAGTGCACGTTTTCCTATGGCTCAAAGCGATACTGCGTCAGCACCAAGGTTCACTAGGACGGCGGACACAAACGGTAAATAGCTAATCTGGCTCATGAGAATGCGGCCAAGAGCTTAACTGAGCGCAGGTGGGCTACGGCCAGGAGCGTAGCAAGCGCCGCGAGCGTCCAAACTAGCGCACTAACACATGTGTACGGAGTGAGAGAATGGACGAGGAAGGTGGAGACCTTTGCGTGCTGCTGATTCTAAGCGAATGGCCAAATAACACAAACACACACACACTGACTCATACGCAAATACACACAAATAACAAGACGCAATGCTATGACGACTCTGATGCTGCTAACCCATAGACGGCCATATGGAGTATTGTTGAGTAAGAATTATTTATCCGCGAACATCTGCGTAGTCTACCGTTATGGGACTGTTTGAGAAAGCAAATCGGCAGATAAACGCATTCACTAGGGAAACGCGACCGAATAGAAAGGACGACACCGAGTAAATCTAGCGTCATCGTTGGAGGGATAGATCTAAATTACGATAATGAGAGTGCATCATATTTTAATGAGAGATTTTCAACCTGGTTGGGTGTTTTGTAAAAATGATAGAAGAGTTTTGCCGCTGGAAACAGCATGCATGTAGGATACACCAAGTTTATGTTACAGAAACGAAACAAAAACTAGTTAGACTCAAGGTCAGATAAGGCGTTTAAAATTCAAACATTAACGGGTATTATGATTGTGTGCGTAGGGCCTGAAATGATCAAGCGTTCCGCCCTTTTAGGCCGGCTAAATGTTTACATCTTAGCCTATTAGGCACTGTCGTTATTTTTAATTAATTAGCATCAAATACGAACCATTCCCATAGTCAACGGTGCAATTGAAACATTTGACCTGCTGCTACAAGTATCAAAACGTATGTTTATTAACTAAAACTGAGAAAAATCATTTACTTGTGATATTTACGGAAAAGGATAATGTTCACACGGTACGAACGCCCATAATTCACCCCAACCGTCGACCACGAGACTGATTTTTTATTTAATTCTTCTGGCTGTGCATAAAATTTATCAGACAACCACGGATGGGGACGTATCGTATGTAGTCTAAACAGCCATTTTGCAAAAAAGGCAAACGAAGTGTATATAAATTAAAATTTAATATGCAAATACAAACAGAAACGGGTCCCCATGGATGCATTTAGCGTACAAGCGAATTCGACGTACAACGATAGCCACTGCTCGGGATTTGTTTCAATGTGGCAGCGTTGGTAAGTTATTACGATAGCTACCCAATGACGATTAGTATAAAAAAAAAGAATTCGACGACCATTAAAACGAAAGTCGGAAGTGTTAACGCCGGACAAAAACTACACGTATGTCGTCCCTGTAAAATTATAGCATATCTAATATATCGGAATGGTGCACATTGGTGCCACTATAAAGATAGTCTGTGTGAGAATGGCCACGATAAATTTAACTAAAGATACAGGGTGACCGTGATGATATGTGCAAGAAGACAGAGGAGCTAAGCTAAGCACACATATATATCTGTGTGTATATAAAGCATGAACAATATTTATTTAGGCGTCCAACTAAGAGCCCATATATGAATACGTACATCGACAGATCTTCCATATTGCATCTGTGCTAAGATATCTCGATGCAGCCATTAGCGTCCTAGCGCGAATAGTTGTGATACGTATAATATAATTTATAACTGTGGTTATTATAATTATACGGTTGTTGTAAACGTGTTTTCTAGCCGAAGTCGTCGTACGGCTGGTACCACAACCGTTATTTCTACTCCTATACGAAGATTAAACAGCGGGGTAATAAAAATCGCATGTTCACGTGATCGTTTGTAATGTGGCCGATTAATCTCATGCGCCTAGGAAAAGGCTAGTAGTAGGGGCTGATGCAGAAAACGAAGTAGGAATAAGTGAAAATGTAAGTAATCAGCTTCATGCCCGTGCACGCATGCAGCCGTAAGAGGAAGAGCAGCAGTAACAATAACCAGCAGCTTCTGCCTCAGCGATTGTCAACAAGCGTTCCTTCGACGACTCCTGGCGCCGGGTCGCAATGGTGATTCGACTGGTCAGTTCTCAATGAGGTTTTAATGGGAAGCTAGCGCGTCTACCCAGTTCTTATATTGCAAGGGGAAACCAGAAGTACAATACTTCTATATGATGGGCAGGTTGCCGACGGTAGGCGCTGGTTAATAACTAACGGTAAGCATAGTAGATTCCATTCAAATCTAAGGTGTTCTTGCCGCTCGATATGATTCAAGGGCTTATGGTCTAAAAGTAGAATCCCTTCCGCTGCTTTAGCCGTTTTTCAATCGCTAGCAGCGTTAACAATCGCGCCAACAGCCTCGATAAAGATCGACGACGCCAATATTTTTGCGTGGCAATTCGAATAGAAATCGTCGCTGCTGTTGGACGCATTGCACAGCGCCGTAGACTCAGTAACGGCAACAGCAGCTGGCCATATGATCGCCGGATTTTGTGCTGTGACGTAATTTGCGTGTATCCGTTTGCAATTGTCCGTACAAGCGTCTTTTCATGCATATCTTTTAGTTGGTGCCTACGATGGTTACTATCACTGAGCCATTTGATGATGCTAAAGTAATGTTAAGCGATCAAAAGCATTAACGTACGTGCTGCGACACGCTCATGCATCCCATACGACCACAAACGAAATGTATTAACGGACAAATAGAAATATATATCGCGGCACCGAATCAGGACACCGCCGTTACCACTACTACAATTAGCTCTAGCAGTACTACTCGACAGCTAAAAAAAAAAGACACGTATGTGTGCATTCATTAAGCAAATGTATCGTGCAATACCCCAACATATATGCCTCTCTAACGCCCCTTGTATTATCATCTACTATTATATATCAAAAAGAAAATAGGCATTTTTCTTCAAAAAGGCAATGGTAGTTATTGTTGTCTTGTGTTGCCGTAATAACTGTCCTAGAACTAAACTATTATGACATGCTCACTTGTGACGATAGACAACGAAGGCTATGCAGTCGACCGTCAACCCTTCACGCGTGGCCAATTGACAACACAATCTATCTTCGATTCTGACCGTTGCTTAAATAGTGGCGAGCACTCCGTGTGTGCTTACGTGCTCTACTTAGCGACAGACTAGAATAGCGTGCGTGCATAGATGTCTGCTCATCAATATGCATGTGTAGGCTAGACAACAAAACGAATAATAGATCAAACTTAAGTCAGGTGCGTACCGGAATATAGGGAAAATCGAATTTGTCCTCGGTATACTTCGACCTGACAATTAATCGTTGTGACAGCTTACTCGATACGCAAACGGCGTGCAGTGTTTGAATACTTCTTTCTTGGTCCTTTCGTCCCATAAGCAAAATCAGCCAGATACTGTTTACTCTTTCGTTCACCCGGTAAGCTATATACAGCAAGAGCGTTAGCGAACAAACAAAAACTACTGCGGCCGCCATACAGAAATCGCTGCCTTCAACGAAAGTCGATTGACTGGACAACTAATCGATGTTTAATCTATCAATAGCACACGTAGCTATAGCTCACTCGCTTGTTGTCTGCAAAAATATCGTTGACATTGCCGCCGCTACCCCGTTCGAACGTCGACGCTAAACTGAGTGCAGTGTGCACGTCCTTTCCATACCGGCTACTCTCAGTCTATTCTTGACGTGATCAACCGCGCGGCTGTGCCTCTGTGCGTCTTTCTGATTTTCTCTCCCTTGGTGAGGTACCTGAAGCGGATCCGTTCGTGGATTCATACACAGACACGTAGTCATTCACAAATTTACACGTAGCGCCGAAACACAATGCACCATTTTGGTAATAACCGGGCGATAGAGTCAGCACATTATGCTGGTACGAAGTCCATTTCTGCCTATAAGCTATTGTTGAAGCTATTGTTTGTGCTGTCGCTTCGAGGAGGCGACGTAGCACGAAGACTATTGCGGATGGGGCTGCAAGTTCCGCTGATGCCGTAATGTGAAGCGCATGTTATATACGGCATTTTACGTAATTGACAATACGGCAATCAGATTCCCATTTATTGTAGACTTGCGTGGCTTACTTGAAAGGAACAGTAAGCAATTGAAACAAAGAAGAATAGCGTAGTTACTACTTAACGGCTAAATACTGGTAGCGAATTAGACAAATCGAAATCTGCATGACTGGGGTGAGGACGTACACAATAAAAGCGAGTGCAGTGTGCAGAAACGACATGTCTCTAACACTGTCAAATCTCGTCTAGACAGATTTGATCGACGACGGCCAGTACGCTTTCGAGATAGAACTCAACACATGTCATAGATAGCTCTATACAAATGGATCGACGATTTTATGTGGAAAACAGCAGACAGATCCATAAATCGATTTATACCGTCATCGAGCCAGCGTTGATGATGCGAACAGAATCGTGAATCATCGTTATAACGGCACGAGTGAGAACCTGTCCGAGCTTGGTGTCGCGCACTGAGTGACGTGGCTTCATCTGTCGCCCGTCCAGGCCTAGTAACATATCATCCTTACATACAGACACAGACACGCGAACAGTTTGAAACATTAATAGTGCTTGTAGACAACGGACGCATTCATGGAGTGCGTCAGACAGCAGTTAGAAGAGTAAGCGCCGTCGCCGATACTACTGTAGACAGGCAGACAGGGGAACCAAACTACTATAACGCGACGTCAGCCGTGTCAGAAGCAGCGACGGTGGCAACGAGCAGAAGAAGGCCAACAACGGCATAAAAAGCCCAGAAAACTTACTCATCTAACAGCAGCAGCAGCAGCAGCAGCAGCAAATGAACACTCTGTAAGCGATTTTCCATTTGCGTGTCGTCTGGTTCCGTTCCATATGGTTAGAACACTGTGCATGTGGTCAAATACGTGTCTAAGTAGCACATGTCTATCAGGAACAATGCCACAATGCTTGCCCAAATGTAAAAATCACCGACTGGCTCGCACGGAACAATGGTTAATGCTGCGGACATTCGGGACGGCGCAGGCCAATATATATATATATATAATAAACTGTGGTCAGTGTAGTGCTAACCAAAAATAACTTACACATGATGCTGCACTGACAAGTTTAAATACTTTTTTTTTTAGTTATGAACGCATACTACATGATACGTATGACAGTTTCAAGCCGAAAAACTACTATCTTGTAAATCAATTGAAAACGTATCTGCAAGCTCATGGATATACCCTCAATGTATGGTACAGGAAATAATAATACACCATTGTTGCCAATATTGTTTTTGCTAAAATGAATTGTCAGTTATTATTAATGCAAACATTTATGTTTTCGAATATATCGGCAAACGGTATGGATTTATCGATAGTAGTGCATACGGCAAACAAGTCTCCGATAAATGATCTACTGCTACCCTAATCGTCGATGGAGCGTATTTAAACGAAGAGCCTAGACGTTAACTAAGTCGGTCCTTATTGTTGATTTCGTAACACGCAACAGATCCGGCGATTGACGACCTACTCGTTCGTGTGTACCTGTTTAGTTCCTTTGAACGCCCTGTCGTTGCAGGCCAAGTAACGACCGCATCAAACTAGGTCGGCAAGGCGCAACGCAACGAAATTTCCACCCGGATCCAGTCTGACGACTTGCAATACGATCTGGCATCTAGGCATCAATCCGAATCTTTTCTGCTGTTCGCAGACAGATGCACTTCGAACGGGCTTCTCCTACAAAACCCCCAAACCATCATAAGAACAACGACCTGCTTCATTAAAGTTGGGAGACTCACGCGACAAAAGAAAATTGACAGGCCAACAATTTAGCGATTTTCCCTTGACGACGGATCCAGGTTCTGCCAATTGTTGCGTCGCCAGAATGGTGTTTATAGAATTGCGAACGAAGATTCACCACTTTAATCGTAGATAAGACAAATGTTTGTATATTATACCTTTACATTGGGCTAATGCAATCGTGGACTCGCATAACGATACGAAGAGTAGGCGAAACGGAAGCCGCGGAATCATAGAAAACTAGGCAGTATCTCATAGCAGTTTCTAAATAGAAACTAAGAGAGTCAATCAATGAGCTTTAAAAGAAAATGCTGGCGCAGCGTAATAATAACAACCATTCACCAATTGGAGTAAGTGCTATAATACATAGCAGAAACCAGTGAGTACTTGAAATTATCAATACTTTTCTGTCTTTTCGATTTTTTTGCCGCTGTTATTATTAACGCTAATGGTAATGTTATCAATTCTATGGTTGTTGTTGTCGTCGTCCATTGGTTTAGCTCTTTGAGAACCGAAAACATCCTTGATGGCCAGTGGGAGGTGATTTGTTGGCAAAAGGAAGCTTTCGCAAGCCACTAGTTTTTATATATATAGATATACACTTGTGCGTATGTTTCTATATATCTATATATATATAGGTAGTTCGTTCTCATCGTCCACAGTATCAACATCGTCGCCCGCACGCTGCGTCATGAATCTGCGACTGCCATTTCAAATGGAGCTAAACAGATAGACGACAGACGAAGCCGACCGAATCAAGCCTAAATAAATTTTTGCATAAATTTACATTAGATTGGCTGTCACGGGCTCGTTCGTAAAAACAGTGCCAATAGATTGGATGGACGAATAGTTTACGGCTCGAAGTTATAGTCAAAGATGTAACGAAATTGCAAACGAACGCGTAGTTGTGACTGTTTCTAAGAACAGATATTCAAGCTTGTACAACTCTATGGTTGACAACGCCTGTAAGTACATGGGCATATAGGCACACGTAGATAGACAGACAGATAAACATGTATGCACATTTTAATAAAGAACAGCGATATTGGTATCTTGTGTCGTCTACAACTAGCGAATTTAGCAATTCCTGTGAATTAGAATCGTGCTCATCCTGTTAATGATCTTGCCAATATAATCCTAAACAGCCCTACAAGACAGCAGAACTAGCCACAACAAAAGGGTGATCACTTTTGCCAGATTTCGGTATACGTGCTTGTTATAATATATTTATAAGGTGACAAAGATATCCATTTTCCCAAACGGCGTCGAGCGTTCAGCAACGAAAAACCGATAAATTCAAATACCGACCTTTATTCCCGCCTTTCCATTTGTCCTTCCGGCAGTGCCCGCAAGATGACCATTGATAGTGTAACATTTTTATA
>NW_019213368.1:523364-567948 GCF_002532875.2 Varroa jacobsoni | reverse complement strand
CAAAGCTAGTACAACTGTTACAACACGTAAGTGATCCTTAAAGAAGAACGGAAGAATGCACATTCGTATTTACTTTATCACCGTTCGTCGACTGGTGCCGAACTCAGGGTAACAGAATATAGTCAACTAGGACTACTAGGATAGGAAAACTATCCATTCCTATATATATAACCAGTAATTCACAGTTAACACATACGAAATATGCATATAGTCAGTCATACGTAAAGTTGAACCATATAGCAACCCAAAACGTGCGGTCAAAAAACAGCCCACTAAGATGAATATCGCCTGTTATTGCACGCTTCAATTTAAATTAAGCATGGAACATGCAGATAGTCTACCTTGACTGTACCTGTTGTCACATTGGGTTTTGAACTACATACAATACACCTCTATTAAATATGATACCACACTGACACGTACTCTCTGCATGAGATTTACCAGTTTCGTACATTGTAAGCAGCAACCCGCCTCGTAAAAGAGGAAATAAACTAGATGTTTTGTCTGATATCAGTGAATTTAGTGAATTGTCTTCTATTGAAAAAAAGAGCTCAAGTATCGCCCATTCCACTGATACTTATTGACTGGCGTTAGCCCATGACTCCCTTCAGCCTTCAGCTGATTACCGCTTCTAGCCATCGTAATTAATATCATAACTAGCTTATGTGCTACGGTACATAAAATAGGTACATGTAATCTTGTTTGTTAGACACACGTTCCCTCTTGTCATCAGCATTTTATGGTGCTCCCTTCAATCAATTCCCTGGAACAGAATCGTCGCAGGTTACATTTCGAAGTTTTGAGACTTTTCATTTCTGCTGGCTTGTTGTGTTTAGTAGATCACTTTATCGTTCATTTCATTTACTTATAATTACCTTCTCAAAAAGATTCGCGTGTCTGTTGCACTGCTGGAAGAAGCGTAAAATAATCTTTTTACGTAACACACGCCTGATAGATCTGTTCATCGCTTCTGGTACGTAATACGCTTCTGAACGAAATGAACAGGCTACTTATCTGCGCTGGACGAGGGATCCTTTGAAAAACGTTTGTGCTGTCAAGAAGAAGCATTTGACAACAAAAGTAGAAAGCAATTTGATTTACGTGATGCCAGAGAGCAGAAAAATTGATAGAGAGAAAACTGTGCGACCATGTAAGAAATGACTAAATAAAATATTGTATCACGTACAGACTGCATGTACGTGATACACGTACATGGAACGTTGTCTATACAAATCTGTAAAAACTAGTCAGAATTGACCCGTAAGTTCATCTACCTCCGACTAATACTCTAAGTAAGTAAGTAAGTAAGTTTGCGGATTACGAGTAGCAGTTCTATTACTTGGGAACATTTCCTCTCACTTATCTTCAAAACGTCGAGACAAACCTACTTATATAGATATATATGTATATACTGAGCCAGTGTTCTCAATACGCTCCGACACAGACATAAATACAACTCATAAGCACTGCCTATCTTGAATGTAGGCCATACGGAAGTTGTAGGCAGGAAAACATGTCAATAGTAACAATGGCGGACTCCCTCGAAAAAGATGGCTACCTTGCGCTTCCACATCATTCCCTTTTTTAGCCAGAAGCCAGCCAACATCAAAGCCCGGCCCGGCAATGCATTTCAGCATATACGCACACATTAAAAAAGCAACACAACCCTTGTTATTATTGGCTCGCTTTTCCCTAATGTGGAAAATGTTTCCAGGGGGTATGAGTGTCTCATAATTTATCTTTGGTAACGGTAATGATACTGATATATATGTAGCACGTATACAATTTTGCTCAGAAATAACTGCGTCGTTTGGGTTACAGGCCACTGGATGGTCGTTTGTTACTTGGCAAAACGTTTTGTTTTGGCAAAAAGAGCAAGATTTCTGCTATACATAGATAAAATATGCAATCATCTGATATAAATAAATAGGGGTTAAAGGGTTTTGAAGACGATCCTTATTTGGGAAGGCGTATGACAACGATCGCAGACGAGAACGTAATGTTTCTTACGATTTTTTTCGATCGTCATGAAATCGTTTACTATTAGCTTGTGCCATTCGGCTTTACGGTCACGAAAGGATGCTATCCAGAAGTTTTAAGGGGATTGCACGAGTGTGTGCGACGCAAGAGACCAGAACTCCAGCACAAGTTCTGGGTTTTTTTTATCGCGCCAATGCGAAGGCCCACAGTTCTCTACTCGTATAGCAGTTTTCGCTGAAAAACCTGATGTGTGTCACTTTAAACTCCGTATTTACAGGCTTAGTTCCGACTTCTCCCATGCGAGTTTTTCCTGTCCCTAAAACTTGTGAAGACTAAACCTCTGAAAGTTTAAAGGGAAACGGTTCGGCACGTTAGTAGGAATGAAAGAAAAATCAATAGCCGAGCTAAGGACTAGCCTAATAATCGATTCTGAGGACTGGAAAAAGAGGTGGCGTAGGCTGGTGATATTCGGCAAATTGTACTCTAAAAGGTACAACTAAAACGACGATCTAACAAATATTTATCATCCAGAAACAAATGACCCATTCATTTTCGAATATAGGGTTAAACATAAAATTCTATTGTGAAATTTGTGTTGGAAAATACGTTCTACTGTCGCTAGAAAAATTTACAATATGAAAATTGTGTGTTGCGAGTCTGGAAACGTTACTAATAACGTAAATAATAACGTTAACATATATAATAATAACAAACTCCAAATTGTATTGATATCCTTAAGAGTCCCTAGCTAACTAACTCACACACTTCGTCATTTGTACCTAAAAAAACTATTTCACTATGTATAGCACATAGGCAAATCCTAGAAAAGCATTTTATTCACTAGGAGTAGTAGATTTAAGTTGATTGTAGAAGAACTATTCACTGCTACTGTCTGCTACCGTTCACTTTTTGATAGAGGCAGTAGATCACTGTTCGAACTGGCGCGTCTCGGTGCTATGAAATGTTTAATTGCGGCATTCGAATACACATCTACATTTACAAAAAATTGCCCCATATACACATACGTAACTCTCATACATACATATATATCACTATTGTTTGTAGAAAAAGAAAACACGCATGTCATATACATTGCTATCACCCACATCACACCCAGATTCGAAACGTAGGTGAACATCGTCCGACTGATATGAGATATCAAGAGATATATTACCTGCTTCGTCGACCCTTCATTTCATTGCGTCAATAGTATAGCTAAACGAATACAAGTGAAAATGTCTTTCTTCGAAATTGCCTATATATATATATATACAGTTTCGAGGTTGTGCTGTTCAATGGAGATAACTAATTGTCAATCATGTGCACACATTGTTTGCCATTCCCCTATGAGAACTAAGTAGTCAGCAAGAGAACGATAATCTAGTTGAATGTATTTGAATTTCTGTTTTAGTCGCTTTCAGTCAATAGCAGGCTCGTGACTGACCTGAACTCTCCAATCACTTTACGATCGGCTTGTATGACGCGCACAGCCGCCATTCACGAATCATGATAATACTAACAGACACGAACAGCGGCTACGATGGCGGGGTAATGAACAGTTGT
This sequence comes from Varroa jacobsoni, assembly GCF_002532875.2. NCBI lineage: Eukaryota > Metazoa > Arthropoda > Arachnida > Mesostigmata > Varroidae > Varroa > Varroa jacobsoni. The sequence continues at coordinate 564,405 of NW_019213368.1, read as the reverse complement.
CATATGTTACAGTTAACTGGAATAGCATTCGAACCACAATGGACTTTCCATTTGTTACGTATTGCTCGTTTCGCTCGACCTGTGAAAATATTGTGTTCTTAATGTTGACATCGTACAGCTTCGGGATGACCTGAAGTTAGAGACTTTAAATTCGGTGTTTCTTTCCTCTCTATTTGTGTGCTTCCTTTTCTGCAAAAAAAAGATGAACGGACCGAATGTGTGTGAGGGTTAGAAAGGGTTTACGAATTGCACACGTACGTGACAGGCACTTTAAGTAGTTAGGTTGCGCCTTAATTGAGATACTTGTCATTGCCGCCGTCGTCGCTTTGTCGTGGCTGTCGTCGTTATTGGCTGCTCTCCTTGCTGTCGCCAGTACACAGCCTAGCGTATGGATCGGCGTTGTACGTTTATCGAGAAGTACGAGCGAACGAGTGGCAGAAAAATGAAGAGGGGTCATGTGTTTTAAAGAGAGAAGATTATGCTTTGGCAAGCAACGCCAACAGCACGCGTTGTTGCAACAGGAACAGTAATCGAAGTGTCGGAAGCTGTTGAAGCCGTTGTAGTATCATATACGTAAGAATTGATAGTGCTATCGGTGATGCAGGTTGTGCGAAAGGAAAAACCTGCTGGCCGACAAGGTGGAAGAATCTCGTCATGTTAGCGCCATTTTTGATAGATGGACAACCGAACCGAACGGTGCTTCGATAAGAGGGCGAACGGTGGTGCCAATAAATTTAGCTAACACTCGACTGTTACTTGACTGCTATACAGGCACCAGATTCAGCTAGACGACGAAGTGTCATCAAAAAAAAGCATCAGCGAAGATTGGCATCTTCTTCAACGCCTCAATGCTGTTGCTCACATATGGCTTTTTTGTTAGGCCACCTCTACGACCAATATTATGACCGATTGATGAGCGAACAGAAAATAAGAAGCGAATTGCCAGCAACTACATCTAGCATAGTATAACCTATGTTTTTCATCAGTGCTTCACCGGCACTGTAACGTCCGAATGAATGACATCGGAAGCATAGCGCGTATCCGACTTGGCTTTCTCAAGCGGTCTCAGCAGCTATAGCCGCTTGCCCCGCTGGCTACGGGTTTTAAGAACCTGGTTTCCTATCAACACTTCGCCATCACACGCTCTGACAACGTTCCGCAACATTACCCAGATGTGCAAGGTGGTCGAACTGTGAACGCGCTTCATGGCAATTACGCTACCAAAGCCTGAGTTGCACTAAAATAAGTAAATACAAGTATAGCCATAGTGTTCTATATGAATACTGCTATAATAATAATAATAATAATGACGTTAATAAACGTCACAGCAGCGGTCGCACACAGCGCTGCCTTCGGAATCCCAACAGGTTTTTTTTCTCCCTGTTACCTCAATGCACGGTAATAAATTCGATTTTGTTTTCGCCGAGTTATGTGACTTTGCACTTCGCCTCGTCGTCATGGCGGCCAAGGCTGTGGGGAGACTACCGATGCTATGCCACTCACCGTCTATTACAACCCTCCCACATTGCAAACCTCCTTTCGAGGATCAGCCACAACCGCGACTGTTCCTGGCAGGAGCATTAGATCGAACTTTATGATGTACATGTTAGTAATTAGTCTACGGAATATTGGACGACTTACGAAGAATCTTGTTCGTATAGTGAAAAGAACTTCACGCATTTAATTAGAAAAAAAAATTATGGTGAACGATTTGTTTTTCTGGCAGGTTAAAGGAAAACAGCTCCGTTATGTACTCTTGGATATAATTAATCCAGCTTGTTTATACACAGTAATAAAATAGTGAAAATGTTTGTTGTTGAGCGCCTTTTCCATAACAAGAAGTTACTTTAGTAAGTACACTTGCAAGATAAATTTATCGTGTAAACGTCGGCTAGCTCACTAGTGGTAATAATCATAATAATGCGAAAAGCCACCTGAGGTACGACTTGACTTGACCCTTATAAATAAATGTCGCTTTCGTACAATGAGGGTTCTATACATTTTTTTCGATGATGGCGGTCAGAACAGATAGTATTACGCCTCTACTGAAGTACTTGTTCTAACGTCATTTCCTAATTCAGTCTCATCAATATGCGAATTTTTCAGTTATAGCACACACAAATCTTTATTAATGTATGTTACTAGATATCGTAAAATGCCCCCCTTGTGGCTGCGTTTAGCAGACAAGCCAGCAATTTTTTTTTAGTAATTTTATATACATTTTATGGCTGTAATGGTGACGCACTTCGTAGCAGACGAAGTAGACAATCAATATTAGATCATCAAAGCGGAGCCAACATTTTCTGTAACTTATTGAGTGTCATAATTATGGAAGCAACATTCGGTAAAGTTTTTGTTTCAGAGGTAAATCTGGCTCAATAATTGTACACGTTCTCTATTGCAAGTTACCATATTTGTGTGTGCTGATATTGAAGGCTTACGATGTCGAGTAACCAGCTAGAAATTAATTAGCGTAGAGTTACTTATTTTTCTATCATACCCGGCAGTTTTTTTTTTTTTAATTTAATAATAAAAGACGCAACGATTTTGGCGAATATGAGTATTTATTTTATGACCCTCGTCGTGACCGTATCTTTATTGTACTGCTTGGCTCGTTCAGTGTGCACAGTTGATGGCTGCAGTTATATTTTTAGCTTTAGATCTAAATCATTAGTTATTATAAAAAAAAAAAGAGTTATTTAGATGTTTGAATTTATCTGAGACATTTATTGGATACACCTTGTAACGCACGTGCACGCACACATTTATATATATACACATTAGCAAACGTCTGCGTTCAGACGATAGAGTCATAATCGTCGCTAGAGGTAGAAGAAGTCTTTAAATTATGTAGCAGAACTTTAGAACGTTTCTTGCAGTGGGTTAGGCGCAGCTGTTTTCGGCTTGTCTTATTTATTTTTTTTCGGTGATGCTCGGGGATACTAGCTTATCCTCACTACCATTCCCCACAAAGCTGCTTGTTGTTGACGCGTATTGCCTTGTTTGCCTATGTGCGTTTAACTCGTTGGTCAGCGTCGTTTTTGCTGCAACCCGGTTCCAGCTTTGAACACATACATACACGCATGCATGCATGCATGCATGCATGTAGACATACGCACTGCTGTTCAAAGCACGCACATACTCATAACAGTTTCACGCTTCTAGTAGAATATCCAGCAGCTAGTGGGCACATTATTGATGTGAGCCGTTATCCATATCTTCACGGGTGAACTTCCTTCCTAGTCCATCCGTCGGTTCTTAGCGCCCGCTCCGTCTACCCGTTTAGTCGTTCTCTGATAGTCGACGACAAAGTAACAATCATAGCTATAACGAGCGAGGAAAAAAACGAGCGGGCTACGAGACCACGAGAATAACTAAAGAATAACACTAAAGCACAAAAAATACATTTCGCTTCTTCGCGCTGTTTCTTCTTGGCTTTTTTCTGGTTTGTTGATTTTACCGTCAGCGTACCACCCTCCCTATTTCCTTTCATATCTTCCAGCCTCTTCTAACTCTCTTCGTCTTAGCGAACTTCGCTGTTGTTGCAATCGTCTTCCAACATATTGTATACGATTGTGATCGTAACCGATTAGTCGGCGCGACAGTCATCACAGCTGTTACTATTATCATCAGCATTACCAAGAGCAGAGTCGTCATCATCACCAATACTCCCTTATCATTTGCAGAGGAGCTTCGGCTGTTGACAGAAGAACGACAGGTCAGGTGATAGTAGCGGCGAGAGCAAGCAGCAATGACGATGATGAAAACGGAAAAAAACAGACGCCAAACACAAACCAAAGCAGGAAAACGAGCAAAAACAAAAAGACGAAGCGAAAATTACGAAAAACCTGGAAGAGAAACCCGGCGTCGCTATTCCAGATTTCTTCGCTGCGGTCGTCGTCGTCGTCGTCCCCGCCGCCGTGTCGCTGAAATTGCAACAGCGTTTGCTTGTTGAGTTCGTTTTCCTTTGTATTTTTCTTCTTTCGTTTTCGCAGATTTTTCTTTTCGAGCAGCAGTGGCGGAAGAAAAATCGTCTACAGAGAGCTGCGACGTGAAGAGCCATAGCAGCAGCACAAGTTTAGTGCTGGTCGCTGCTACTGCTACTGCTGCTGCTGCTGCTGCTGGCATCGGGACAATTGGTTACCACAATTACGTTCCTAACTGCGTCTGCGATAAAGATTCATTGACAGAGAGGGGCAACCTGTGGCAGTAGTAACAACAACATAGTACGTCTTGTCCCAATCGCTCGGTCTTGTTTCTTACCGACGTTCGGCAGCGGTCGTTGCCGCTCCTGTGATCCTTTCTCGTCCCCCGTCCTGGCCGCTGACCGTCGCCAAAGACCGATCGAAGCTGTAGCAGCAGCAGCAGCAGCAGCAGCAGAAGTAAGCGATGGTCTATAATTATGCACTTTTCCAATCATAGAAAGAGCAAACGCCACCAAGGTGGAAGGGGAAAGGAGAACCAACAACAACAAACCAAATTTGTTATTATTATTATTATTATTATTTAGAATAAGTCGGCAATGGCTTGAAAGCTTTGTTTACTTTACACGAATCCAAGCAGAACATTACCTAACGGGAGAGACTGTTAATGGAAACCACGCTGGCATCTTATCCGTTTGGCTCTTCCACTGGCGTATAAAGTTAAACGAATTCGAGCTCAAAAAACGCAAAGCGGACGACGTTCCCTAACGAGATGCTCCATTAGCGAACTTTTACTTGTTAAATATTGCGTATGTTTATGGAATTTTTAGCTGAACGCTGTCTATTTTGATAGGCGAGCGACGGTACAGGATCCTATAACAAGCAGGAGTGCTTAGCTCTGTTTCAATCTTTGGATTTGTTGTTTGATGTAAACAACCACAAAGGCTTACTAAACACGCTGAAAGATATAATGGACACTTAATCTGTATAATTGTAATGCCCATTCAGCATGTTACATGATGTTGGCCCATCAGACAGTTCGGATTTGCTGATAATTATCTGTTTGGAGTCTGCTATTGCTCATTCGAAAGCTGTTTCAATTCTGAACGCGCTGTCCACTGCCTAGCGGCTGCTATCGGCACCTTAAAAAGAGCGATTACGAAAATTATTAAATTTGCCCAAGGTGCTTAATTTAGTAACCAGCTAAGGAAGTATACGATAGCCCAACCGTGAAGGAGCTGATGCATCGAGAAATCCGTTATTTATTGCATTCAGTTCATTGTTTCCATGAATGTGTGTGTGTATGTTTTTTTCTTACTTACTAGAAAAAGCTCTAATATATCGCTGACGCTTATGGTGTTGGCGATTATAATATTAATAAAAATAATAATAAAATTAGGTCACTGAACACAATAGTTCCAGCTGTCAATGGCTCTGTTATCATTCAATTGTCCAACACACTGCTTTCATCCAAATACAAATTTTATCTACGTCTATGCGTTTTAAATAGAACTTTCTTGGACTTTTTATCCTGCACCAGGTTCATGGCCTATGTTGTTCTTTGACTAGATTGCAAAAAGTTGAACGAGCGAATTGGAATAACTTTGGCTGTTTCGAACGGACAAGAAAACTGTTGATTTATCAACGTCAAAACGAACTGCGCGCCCGAGCCTATCGTAGGTCTGACGCCTGTTAAGGACAAGGGTATGCACCACTATTTTTTTCCCTCTCTTTGTTTGGACGGTGGAAACGAATAGCCGACAGGCAAGGTCCGAAATTTCTGTTATTTACAAGGATCGGAGTGTCTTGTCGGTAAAAGTGAACTTCTCGATTTCATTACGAAGTAAGGACAACTTCAAACATAACAACGCCCAAAAAAAGTTTACTTTTTATAAATTTTCCGTGATTGTTTTCGTGTAGAGGGCAGCAGCTTATCTAGAACTAGGAGTATGTCCAATTCTTCAAGTCTGCGAAACTGACTTTTCAAATACGGCAGACACATATTCGAAGCAATAAGTATGATTTTTCAAAATTGCGCATCATAATCAGCCTCTGAAATCTCATATATAAAAGGCTTGACAAACACAAATTAATTTCCCGAGTAATAGTAATTGGTTTTGTCAAATATATTTATCGAGTTTTTAAAATTTTTTTATGATAAAAATCTAGGTGAAAATGACGCCAGATTGCGTCGGGGTCAATTTTTTGTAAGAAAGCGTTAAGAAATAAGGCAATCAATTTAGCGGAGACAATGTTTGTATGATTTGACCCATGTGAGCGATCTTTACTGCCACGATAAATGAAACTGGTACAGTTCGGTCATGCTCACATTGAATTAAACTTAAAATTTTAATAAATGCATAATCATTTCTTTATTAGACCGACAGATCGAGCGGTGACGTGGAAGCCTGAGATTATTTTTTTTTTCGGAAATTCTCTATATTTTGTTATAATCATTCTGTCTTGAATAATATTGTATTTTGAACTAGGAACGTGGGCCAATAATGTATGGCTTTTTAGGTTTGTACTTTGAAGATATTGTTACGACCTTCTCTAATAGTTTTGACAAGTCAACGAGATAGAACAGTCGGAAGATTTTTGCTCATGGCAATTGATATTTGTTTGTAAATAGTATCGAGAGCGCAAATTTTCTTATGTGTTTCCATTTGTCCTTTCGTAGCCATGTGCTTGGTAGAACAGTCAATGCGAGTTCGATCAGGCCTTGAGCAGTGATTACAAAGAGAAACGTTAAGGGAGCGAAGAGGGGGAACATGTATAGTAACATCAAGGACGCGACAACAAGCAACCAACGAAACAGTTAAGGCATGTAAAAGTCAAAGAATAATTTCGTCAATATCTCTTTCGTCCGCATCGCCCTCCGACTCTTCGTTAGATGTCCCTAGTTAGATAATTATTCTATGTCGTTGCTTGTGTTTTCCTGTCTCCCGACAAAGTGCAGCTGCTGGTATCGTTGCCGCCATTGGCCTGAGAGAGATGTCCTATCAATTCGCATCGAGAAGTTAGCGGATCGAGCCGCTACCAGGACTGAACCTATGCTATGTTCAACATCCGGATTATAACAGTACATCGATATTATGACTGAAAGGAGTACTTGCTATTAGTTTTTTTCCTCAAAACGCATCCGCAACAGTAGTACCAACATCAGCAACGGAACAGTATCCCGAGAGTAAAGTAAGGGCCGGTCAAACATTCGCCTGTATCAGTAAATGAATGAATGAATGAGGAGAAGAGATATCAGTCTGCTTTTGCTACTGTGGGGAGTAGCGAACGTCATGTCCGGCAGTGTGCGTCACCCTAGAGGCCGACTGGGACAAACTCTCGCAGGGAGGCAGTCGAACAGTAAGGAACAGACGATGACCGGCCAGTTCGCACCGTGTGATAATGATTAGCAACGCTCGCAGGAATGGATACAGGCCAGTGGCCGTACAAGCAGCGGTAGCGACGACATCTTATCTCTTACATCCAAAAAAGCCGGCCGGCCGGCCGGCCGACGTCTTCGTCGTTGTCGACTGACATCCCGACGATCAAAAGCTACCGCTGCCGTAGTCGCTGCCTCGATGGATGTCGTGTGAAAAAGAACGGACGGTTCACCTTGTGTACGTTGGCCAAACGGCTGACCAGCCACAGCTGAACATGGCGCTGCTGCGGTGGAAACAGCCCGCTGGTAGACAGGCCGGGTTTGAGCCTCAAGAGAGCTTTGGTCTGATGGGACGAACCGGGATCATCTTATCCGATTATTCTTCCTTCTAACAAAGAGTTTGAGAGACTTCTATAATATATATATATATATATATATATACGTTATAGATAGAAAGAAACGTTTGTGGGTGGCGCTGTTTGTGGCAGTCCGGCTCGAATCATGCTTGTCTAGTAGCACTAACGGCGGCAACAGTTACGACATAATGCTTGTAATAGTTGTGGCGGCGAAGCCGCTGTCTGCGTTAAATGAACGAAACGATTAGAAAGTCTTGCGAGCTGGTCGTTTGGAGCATTTGCGGTTTCTGCTGCTGGCTTCGTGGAAAATGATGCATTGTTGTCCCTGTCGCGCTTGCTGCTGCTGCTGCTGCTGCTGATGCCGCTGCTATTGGTGGCGCACAACATTGAGGCACTCGAAGTTGATAGAAGTTTTGCCAGCTCACCTAAATGGCAAACGGCGAGAGGGGCAAGAGGGTTAGGCATGACTCAACGGTGGACACGGCATGAGATAAACAGAGCGAGGGGGCGAGGCACCATAAATGTAAACAGCAGAAAATATTCGGACTATTACCTGTGCTTTGCAATTACCCAGGTATCATATGCGTTTCTTTTGTCACTTCACTTTACTATACTATATTCCACAATAGTAACGATTAGTCCACAGATAGCAGACTCTGAATCATACTAAATCATATTCAATTACGATCATTAACGTCGTTGTGACAACAGATGTGTGGTGGTCAGGCGAGAAATGGGCTAATTTAACTGCGTTTCGCTTTTGAAGGCTTCGCCCGTAACCGCGGCTGCTGTCGGCTACGTTAATACCCCATAGCTTGTCTTCTTATTCTGGTAATTTGAACAGGAGAAAAAGAACGATTTGATACTGTTTTCAGCCATGTCAAGCTTTTTTTTTTTTTTTTTTTTTTTTTTCGACCGATATAAACTGACTAACAATTTGCACTATTTCTTGGCCCCATTGTATATGATAGATTTACTTCCCATGCACGCAGTAAATTATCCAGTAATTTATGTTACTGCTTTCACTTTAGTTGTACGAAACATAGAATGATTCGCTTGCAGTAATCTATCTGATAAAATTAAAAGAGAATGAGCATATATACAATATACCCGCGGGCACAAGAAGCGGGGTGTCAGTGGCCGTCTTTTCTAAAACAATGAACACCTTATGTCATATTGAATCAGGAAACATGCTTCATCGTCGTTCTAAATTTAAGAAAGGCACGTTTTCCTCACTGGAACGCTCGGCCAGCTGTTCTAGTAGGATATCACGGGTTAAGTGGTCAAACGAGAGGAAAGAAACAAAGGTGTAATATCTTCTATAAGAAATAAAGGCCTACACTATTAGGCAAACACCTTTATCAACCTCCCGCTAGCAGCGTGGCACGTACTGTTATTTTCACTATCAGACTGCGGACCTTCTCAACGTCAATCATGTCTCATTTTAAGTGCGTCTCCTCTAGCGAATTGATATACATAGAATGTATTTATTTATGTAAATGTACGTTCTGCTATAAAGGAAATAGCTTTCCATAAGGTCTTCGCTGACGAAATCTGGCTGCAGGCCATAGTTGAAGATGTACTCTATTCTTGGAAGGGGACATTTCTTCGAATGAGGACCGGGAAAGCTTCAAAGCCCACACCAACCTATCTAAACAGCGATGTTAACTCCGTAGAAATGTCTTGTTTCTTCGTAAGACGAGGTTAACAAGAACGATACACAAGATTATAGGACGGACTACAACATAATCTGTAAATCTGTGTATATCGTTTACTACAATTACCAAAACGAGTAAACTTCGTACACAGTAAGAGCTTGATTTTCGTTCTAAGAACTTCTATGTTTTTCAAAAAGACCTGGATCCCTAATTATCTATTATTCTAACTTAGCCTTGACCGACGACCCAACTGCCTTACGCTCAGCAACGCACTTATCCTTCCGGCTAATGAGATCGCGCAAAGAACTGAACGCATTACCTAGGGCGGCCTAATTTGAGCACAAACACTGCGAATTTCTCATAGGCCAGACGTGCGCTCAGATGACGCCCTTTTCCCCTGAGTGATCCTATGGTGATATGCCCTAGTTCCCATCCCATCATCCGCAGTGATGTGTCAACCGAACTGTTTGTTTGACTACCCTGGCAGTTATAGGGGTGAGCCTACCGCTTGTGGGTAAGCCGTTGTAATAGAGGCGATAGTGACAGAGCAGGTAGCAGAAATAGAACCAGCGATTGCCCATATTGAAGCAGGTGTTTTATCAACGGCGTCAATATTGTTGTTGTCGCTATTCGTCGCTGCCGCGATTGAGGTAACTAATGTTGCCATGAAGCAAAACGCTGGCTGGCTCTGCAGGTCCACGAGTTAGTGGCCATTGAGTTTATTTGATGTTTATGCGTTCGTTGAAGCGTTTTTAATCGAAGCCGTATAATGAAATACGAGCTGCAGCGGGAGGCGGTAAAGCGACTTCATGAGCTCAGCCATGTTCTGTGTCCTTATTTGATTCGATGGCTGAATAAAAAGACAACTGAGGTAGTTGGAGGAGGGACGAACGGACGAGAGTCAAGGCAAAAGGCTGCTCCCAAAATAGACGCAATGCTACTAACGGTGTTCACGTTCTGTGTGCTTTTTAGGATTCCGCTAGTCAACAAATCGACAGAGTAGGAAAACCTACAAACGCCTATGGATACAGCGACGTGTTATGAATATAGCGTATATTGAAATGGACGTGCCGCTATGAGAATTGATAACGACGACCGAGAACAGACAACAGTAGTGAGGTTTTCTATTTCGCTTCATACCGACACTAACGCGAGTCGAATAATGTGTCTACTTGCATAAAAAAAAAACAAAAAAAAAAAAAAAACTATTCAATTTTTTGTTTTGTATGGAATAAAATGTTATTGTGCGAAATAAACTCCAACGTGTAGGCACTCCCACCATAAGTGACCTGATTGGAGCTGTCAAAGCTCGTTATTTATCCCTCAATTCCGCAATAGATTTCGCGCACTTCACTAGTCGTATTCCGTAATATTTGAGTACAAGTTCTCACCTTGTAGCAAGTAAGTCTTGAAACCTTTGTCGCTTGTCAATCTATATTGATGAAGTTCTTATTCTCGTATCACCTTCGTCTTGAACTTTTACCTCTACCATAACAAAATACCCGGATTAGCATAGATTCCGCTGATAGTCGCGCCACTTTATAAGCCGTGTTAAAATTATAGCTTCAGATTGAGGACGCGGAAGTTCTGATACGTGTGTAGACGATTCTGAAGGGGACAATTGAAGAATTATGACTGGTATGTTAGGCAATGTCAGAATTTTCAGTAATGCGCCAAGGTTATAAAACTTTTTATCTAATCCGCGAAAGGATATTATCTCCCGCGATCTTTTTTGAAGTGATTGACCCGTGTCCACCGTGGGTTTCGACGATCAAGTACACAGCCGGGCACATCCGGTCCACGCAGCAGCCCCGTCCAGAATGGTACTAAGTAGTCTTTGTTTCGCTGGTTGTCCGGTAGACAGCGACTCACTGGAATCGAGGCTGATAATTCGGATTCCACTTGCCCGCTCGCTTGCAACAGTCGTATGGTGGTATTGCATTCTGGGTACGATTTCAACAACATACAGATTGAATCGGCTTCTTGTTCAGCTCCTGTAGCGTTTCAATTATGAACCGTCAAGTTACATATGAGGCGCGCGGATTGACGATTGTTATCGGACAGATATTATAGCAAACCACGTGCTGCCTACTAGCCGAGCTCGCTCCGCCACTGAGACTACCTTTTACCAAAATTCAAACACCATTGTATTATATAATATAATACGATAGCTAGCGATCCATACTACGATAGTTTGCTTCCATGCTTAATTGGTGACGTAGATTTTAGGTGGCGTTCCGCTATACGAATCAGATCAACTGCCACCACCGCTGCCATTAGCAATAAATAGTGTGTGTATTTAAATTTAATATATATATATATATATATATAGATACATATATATATATACATATACATGTAGAGACATATATATATATGTAGAATTGAATCATTCGTCTCACCGTATTATCTATGAGGCCACTCGAGCATTCATACATATGATATTAAATATAGGAATAGCAGTATGATGTATTTATCATATCATAGCGCTATCAGTGCGCGCGGTTATGTTGAATAAGTTACACATGTGTACCTTTCTCTCGTATGGGCCTAAGTTTTCATGTTATGCCGACCGCAACGCCTTCATTCATGACATCAAATCTGAATGTAAGGAAATTTCGAAGGAGAAGGGAAAAAATAGAACACTATTAACCTCATTTAAATTACTAGATAAAGTGTTGATGATCGACTATTTGTCGCGGATTCCGTTTCTATAAGTGGAAGCATTGTTTCTCGAAGCATTCACAATTATATTTGATCGTATGCTTCAAGGGCATAATTGGCATCGGTGTCGTCTGATCGAGGACCGTGCCGTATCTTTTATAAATACTATTTTGTTGAATCTACTGCTTTATTTTCGTATAAGATATTTGTACGTTTCTCAACTGGAGTTTGGGGAGCTGTGCTGAATCGTTGTCTGGGGAAAGCAGAAATGGAACACGAGCGAGTGCCTCTCTTCGACGGTTTCCTACAAACCGCAATAGCCACGACGAAGGCAGCTACGACAGTCACAACCAATCAGGTTAAACATACGAATATAGGTGTTGGTATAGGCACCAAGTAGTCGTAGTTGGCGTCGACTTTTGGAACGATCGACCTTATCTATCTTCTTTTGCAGCTCTATCTCGTCAAAATCGACTCGTTGATCAATTCAATGAGTATTTGCGTTTGTGTACCATATCGTTGTCTGAGCTGTAACTTGCAAACCAAGGCTTTTGTGTCCATAATCGCTGAACAATTGATTGCTGTCTTTTTTATTGCTAATTGAAATCTAGCAATTCAGCAATAGCGCATCACTCATGAAGAACTCTATGCGATTGTAGATTAGGAAAACGTTGGAGAACCAACGCGTTTATAGGTACCGGCAGAAATATATGAGGTCTCCTAAACAATAAATACAATTTCCATCCTTTGCGTCCGTCCAGTTTATTATCTGTCACATCTTCTAGTGATGATTATTTTAAGGATTCGCGTAAGTATTTTATGCCTCGTTGGCGAGCCGTGAGGAGTCTTTCGTTCAGGACAACGTTATGTACCAAATCCTGGTGACGTCCTCGATTTTGCGATAGGTGTAAAATATATTACTAAGAAAAACGTAAGAACAACACACACACATTTGGAATATATTAAATATGGATTCAGTTGCATTTCAAGTAACATTTTACCTACGTAATTACGATAAAAGTGCAAACATCTCTTGTTTTACGTTAAGCACTTCTACAAATAACGTTAGCGTTGTCCAGTCGATCGCGACGATGCTGGTTAATTAGCCTGAATGCCGCCCGCTAAACTAAATATTTTATTTATTATATTTGAATTTTTAGAACGAGAGCTAACAACAAATAAACAGCGTAACCATTTGTTACAGTTAGTTACCTCAGGCTGTTCTGACACTACGTACGAAAGTCAAAGACATCTCAAAAAAATCTCTTCAATTATTTAAACATTAAGAGAATATATTAAAGCAACGTTCAACGTACTAATGAAATAATCTTGCCTAGAGAGGGCCGCATGTGCAATATTACCCCAGAAAATTGACTACAATAAAAATAGATGCATAAGCCGCATCGACTGTAGTTGGCGGGGGCGGATTACAGGGTCTATTTAGGAGCATCATTTTGCCTGCTCTTTTTGAAATTGTCTTCGCCTTTTCTACTTGCTAGCAGCCGCTGGCCCTTCCTTTTTTCGTCCTTCTCCTTCTTTTCTATCGTATTGTATCCCTAAGCCAATCTAATCTAACGTCGTTATCGTCGCCGGGATGTTCGCAGTCTGTTCACTTTATCCGCTCACTTCCTTCGCTTTCTTCGAATGATCTTCTTCTTCGTCCTTTGCTCATTCGTAGTCTTCTGCTTCATCTCGATTGATACGTATCGATTTAACGGCGCGTCTATAATCCCTATCTGACCGACGGCCAAGTGATGTAGAGCTGTCTGTCTGTCTCGGCTGCATGGCTGGTCGTCTGGAAGGAAAGAAAAAAAAAGAACGACGGTGAAGAATGAAGGGGAAACGTGGTCTCAAAATCAGTGAGGGGAAAGGCGTAGAATGAGAGCTCCTTCGAGTAGTAATGGGGAGGTCAACAAGCTGGAACGGAAGCGAGTCAGTGTTGGGGATGTGAGGATGGTAAGAGAACTAGTAGCGAAGAAGAATCGCGCGAGGAGAAGATATCGAGGAAGAAAAACGCATGGTAGTCTTGCCGGTTTTCCCTATCGGCAGCTTCTGCTGCTGTAATTCTTTGCCAACGACAAAATATACAAAAGCTGAGTTTACCTGAGAAAAACGAGAACTATGACCGCCTGAAGCGCTTTGCACTTAAAAGCACGGACTACTTAAGTTGCTGTTAGCGAGAACAGCAACTGCTGCCGCTACTACCTTTGCGATCCTAGTTGCTGTTCAAAGTGGTCACATACGTCCGTGGCATCGGCGGTACGTGTTATGCTTTTGATGCCGACGCTAACCAGGGTACTTGATGTCATCTTACAAGCTATCTGGCAAGCAACTTCGGTAAGATGGCTAGCTCAAATCATATTGTAGCCGAATCACTGTAGCCATGAGTTCTCATCGGCATGTTCTGCAACTTAACGTACGGTTGTAGGCACAGGGTCGTCGGATCTAGTTGACGTCAGGGAAGACTTAGTCGACTTGGCGATCAACCATTTCATTCAAGTTTGCCTCGACTGATTGGCCTGTCAAAGGAATACAGCTACGATCAGGCCATGCACGTGAGCTGCTTTTATGTAGTTGTACTCTTAAATAAGAAACACAGTTAAGCGAATCCGAATCGACCGTCCTGGGCCGATGCTGGAACGATGCGGAATCGATGGGATTGACAGTACTAAGAGTGAAAACGAAGTCAGGTCGTGGTGGCGCGACTTTATGAGAGAGCTACTATCAATGGGTACACCCAACCCAGTTAACAGCGTGATCTCTATCTATAGAGAGGAAAATTGTCAAATAACATTAACAGATAACACACTGGTAAAAATGTTTGCTGATTTTAAATGGTTTACCTGATAAGGTATCTGTAATACGTATTTCATATACACTCAGCATTCTCTGACAAAAATCCTTCCCTTATCAACTGCTATAAAAAAAAAAACAGGTGCTCCAACAAATTGCCTTGCACACGTTAACGGTCACTATCGCGAATACTGCAGAAACTCACGTAGTTAGGACGACACGTAATGTATCGGTGTACATACATTATTTTTTCCCTCGACCTCAACAAAAGCAGTCATTACTTAAGATATCTAACGAAAACAAAATATGTAATCCCTCCGTAAAAATTAATACGTGCTTGCGGCACTATATAGAGAGGATATCCCTTTGCTAATTATTAACACTGTTTACCGCTACCTATAGGCGCAAACTCATGAGATTCAATTTGCTACAAGAAAGAAATAGCTTTTGCGGTAAAACTCAGGCACGACAATGCATCAGTCAGATTGCGACGTCAAACTATGAGTATGCGAGGCCTCAGAACGACCCCACAGACCTGGTTATCCTAGTACAGAGTACTAGCGGGTGCAGTCTAAACAGAATGTGAATATGACCGTTATAACATCGCGGTTTGAATAAACAATTCTATCTGTATCGCTACGTCTACGTAAATAGCGTCTGCATTATATATTCACATACATAAACTGTGTCAAATACAAAATGTTAGAGGGCTAAAATTTGTCAACGACCGATCAATGGATATCAGAGGAATCTGCGTATCGAAAAGGAAAGAGGATTAAATACAGAAAAAAAATTACTGTTACAAAAACGCGTCACAATAATGTCCTGTGAAAAAAAACAAAAAAAAAAAAAAAAAACGAACGATTTTTATACACTTTTACGATTGAAGATATCCAACTGATGACGATGGTTACATTTAATCATGAGCGGGATACCCAGGAGAGGAACCCAGTCAACTGTTACCAGCAGCTGCTGGTTTACGACCATCAAGTGGGTGAGCAGCTCAGGACGACGTGTAACGTCTGGACAATTGTGACACTTTTCAATATTTTACAGAGACGAATTTCGAAGAATGTTATTCGTATTGATGTTTTGGTATCATTATTGTCAATGCTCCTAGCGAAGGTGGTAGTGGTAGTGGTAGTAGTAGTAGTAGTAGTAGTAGCAGCTTCTGTAGTTAGGGTTTATGCGGCGATTGCCGCTGTTACAACATTTGCAAATAGAGCGACTTCATTACGAAACGCAATGCCAGCTGCGTCGGAGTATTACGGATCAAGTCGCTTGTTCGGACGGCCAGTTTACCCTGGGAGCGAATAAATCGACTATGAGTAAATTAAATAGGTGCCGAAGTAAATCAATCTCAAGCTCGTTGTGGAAAACGAGAGCGGAAATTACCTACAATATAGGGTCGCGGGAGCATCAAGGTGATGTTGTTACTGCTGTGAAAACAACAACAACGGGTGGCCGTAGCTGTATTAGATGCCATATATATGGTATTGCAGTAGTTATAGTTAAATATGTGGAGAGAAAAAGAGATAGACATATGTACATACACTGCGACAGAAGTGGTCTTAGTTGTGGGCCGCGATATCACCATCATCATCATTGTGACCAACGTCGTTCCAATCGCCATGGTCGTCGTGTAATTTCATTGAATTCAATTCAGTTCCGTTGACGTTGTATGTTTAGTGAAGCAGTAGCAGCTTTCTATATACTGGACGAGAGCAGTTTTGCCGGCCCGATTTTCGTCGACCATCAGCCTAGATCTAGTTCAAATGGATCCTCTTTTTGCTGAACCTTCTGTGAATTCGTGCTTTGACGTTACGTGAAATAGGTTAGGACAAAAATACTTACTCCTCGTGCGTATAGACAACAAACAGGGGACCTTCACAGCCCAGAACGTAATGCGGGCGGTAAAGAAGATGCCGCTATTGTAAGCGCCGCTAGATGGCGCTAGCAATGGTCGCTAGGGGGTAGTCGCTAGGGGCCACGCCAGAGCGACTGAAAACGCCTGTAGAAAACGCTAGGATCGATCACTTGACAGTAACCATATCACAAAAACACGCTGGAAATTGCGGCTAGGCTAGTTTATGCTGGGTAAGTCACAGTATGCAACGCCAAGTCATGAAGTCAAGCCAGATCGGATCAGCTTATTTGGCCAACAGTCCGGTTCTGCTGTGGACAATACCACTGAGGGCGTCTGAATTGTACGAAAAAAATCCACAGGGGATCAGACGGAGAGGAGGCGTCGGGGTTGGGGTGATTGTGGCAGCGGTACAGGATACTATTGCCGAATTCAATAAGTAATCGGCGCAAGTCTAGCCGCGGAGACGTAACCAGCCGAAGCGACGGCAGAACCAACTTTGGGGCAATCGCAAGAGTTCAAACGTAGAGCGAAAACAACAACACAACAATTTGTGTTCAATAGAAGCGGTCATGGCGGCGTCGGTGGCAGCAGAGGCGCTGCTGGGGCGGTAACTCCTGCTTTTGCAACGATTAAGGTAGTAGTAGTAGCAGCTCTCCCCTGGCATACCTCTAGCCCCAGAGGCAGTAGCGCCCTATCCTATAGTATTATGGCAGGCTGACAGTCGGTCGCATTGGAACCCCGGCGGCGTCAACAGTACGCAATGAAGGCAACCAGGCTGTTTGTGATCTTTGTCTCAGTACGGCATCGGAACATTATTGGAAAATCTACCAGTCAGTACCAGTTATACTGGTAGTAATAGTGGCAGTATAAGAAGAAGCAACAATTGTAGCCGAAGGGCTATTGCAGCCTAGCTCAGTGACGGCCTAGCTGGTAGTTGAATTTATAAGAACCTATCTCGTTGCAACCAAAGTGCAAGTAGTGGTAAGGAAAAGAATAGTAAAAGTAATAATAATAGCACCAGCTATAGGCTTAACAGTGCCATCGTTACGTTGCTGTACAACAAATAAGTGGCCACGAGCAGTTCACTTTCGGGGTGAGCTATGCCTTGTCGGTCCCCGGCGCCACCGACGCACCATTTGGCGTTTGTCCCTCCGCCTCCCGTCGTTTCAGACTAGCAATAGCTTTCTAAGACTGTCTCAGGGTACGGCCTACGCACATTCCGTCTACCCGTTGTCTATTAGGCTGTGAGATGGGAATCAGGGAATGGAACAGTGGATACAGAGTGAGCACTATGAAAACTGGAAATAGGAAGGCTCCGTCGAGCGACCCCTGAGTAGCGCTAACAGCTGTAGCAGCTCCACCTTCACAGTTCGACCTTGTCTAACCATGTTGTGTTCAGTGTGTCTTTGTACAAACGTTTGAATTGGGTCTGTTGTGCGCAGGGGGTGACAGCGGCGGCGTTCGCAGCGCCTGGAGCAACAAGACAGACTGTCCAGCGAATAAATTCTGTTTGCTGCTTTGTAGCCGGTGCAATCACTAGCTCCCACTGTTACCAATGTGACCCTATGTAATCTTCTAGCCTTGAACAATTTCTGTAACGAAAAAAACAGACAGGGTATCGATAAAGCAAAGGGGTGACCGAGCTAGCCAGTTTGAAGGAGGGGCTGGGGGATTCTGTAGAGGGTTCTGTCCGACTTCTGAGATAGGCTTTGGTTGTTTGACCTACATTTATATCCGAATGCTGGGGATGCTTGGAATGAAGTAAATGTCAGAAAGTTGTAATGCATATACTGTAGGAAATTATGACATTGGATAGTAATATTTGTTCACTATTTGGTGCTGCATAATTACAAATATTCAGGAAGTTATGCAAACCTTATTGGAAATCAACAGAAGTTTCTAGGGTGGCCTTCCGTTCAGTCAATTCGTCCTCACTCACCCACTATTCGGTCGATGATAGTGGCATTTATTTAGGACAAGGAAAAAAGCAAATAAAAAAAATAACCATTTTGACCCAAATATTTCTAAACTGCGTTAGAACATAAGCTACCCTATTCGAATATGTACTCACAGAACAGGAAATGAGCTCTCTAAACTTAAAGACCACCGAGATGAAAACGTGGCGTAGGCGCGCTTGTTTTCGTGCGGAGGGCCAGTCGTTTAAAGCGATGCTTAAAAACAATATTGGACGTAAAATTCCAAACGTTTTCTAAATCGAAGGAAAAGATTACCTATTAAACAGTTAAATTTCGAGAAATTTTCCGTGGGGCTCGCGTTTCAGGGTACCCCGTATATCATATGTGTTATTTTTTTTTTTTACCTATCCCTATGCGAATAAGAGGACATTCATTTAGGAAAATTGTACTTCCGTTTCCCAACTTCTTACGACTGCACCGAATGGAGGAACCGCAATCGTGAGATTGTAACTCCTCGCCTATATCTTCTCACTAAGTTTCCAAAATTATAAGACGTGTTCTTTCTTCTAGTCATGTTAGTACTTACATAGATAGAGCTCTAACACAAACTATATACACGACCCGTTTCCATGCTCATGAATGTTCTTTATTAGTGTGTATGATGAAAATGCATACCTGTTTTGAAACTACAAACACCTGCCTAATTTAATCATCGTGTATATGTGAAAGGACAGGCTGGCTCCTTTTCCTAACTAGAAATGCACACCTACAGACCTGGTGTATCCATCTACTGGAGGTTGGCCTTTTTTCTCCATTCGAACTTTTTAAATTTGTTAAAACTTGCAAGCTAACTTTAGAATAACTTTCAAGTAGACCAGTATCAAGGCGAGTGACTAGGAGCGCCGCACGGCGCGTCGCTTGCGTATAGTATTGTTTATACTAGAAGAACGAGTCTTCGTCCAATACACCAGCTTGCTTTATTTATCTAACAGTGAAAATAAGCTATACATCTTTCATAAGCTCGTGAATTTCCAATTTCAGTCGTTTGAGTTCACCTTTGCAGCGCATAAGCCGTTCTTTCTCAGAAGGATTATTGCCTGAGTGTAAAGTAAGATAATTAGCAGGTATCGTGAAGATCAGTGATGCTTCATAGGAGCACGTGTGTAAACAAATATTAACTTCTACAAAAGCCATCAGTATTGTTATCAGCCGCGGTAGTGTTTAATGTCGAATAGTCCACAGCCACTCGCGTCTGTTGCTGGGCGCTTCGCTTCGTCTGCTTAAAGCTGACGCCAAGGTCATCTCGGCAATTTGAGTTGCTCTTCACGTCGCCTCTTTCTTTTTCTCTTAGATTTGACTCTCGCTCTCCAAACGTCATCATACCGCCTATGGCAATGGCCATCGTGGCGAGCAGCTCGTAATGTCTCAAAAAGAACAAAAATCAACATATGTAATTTTGCCGCTTTTACTCTCGAAAATGCGTCCATCGTTTCTGATCACCCTTCTGCGAACAATGTATTCGATATGATCTGGTATGCTTGCCCCGTATACTTAACGACTATTACTCTCCATAAGGGCGGTTTTTCACGTCTTGGAGTGTTTTCAAAAACCAGAATTGATTAATCTCGTGTTCTTGGCTCGATCGAATAAAGATGACGTTGTGTTCTACTATACGTAATGAAGTAATTCCAAAAGCGTCCATTCGCTTGCAGACAAACGGGAACTACTTTTTGGCGCCTTTTTGCGCAGTCGATCTATTAAATTCTAATATTATTCCCATGCTTACGTACAGCAGCCGAGCTCGTTTTGCCTGCCACGAGTTCGGCTGCTGTATGTAATACTGCTTTTCGAAATCTATTTCGTTCCTCCATATTCGATTGTGGTCACATTCACTAGCGGTCTATTGACGCTCCTTCCTTAGCTGTCATCGAGCGAAGTGCCCTCAATGTAGCCTAATACTTTAGAAACTATTCGTTTATATCGTCGAACTATCTGCATTTCGTTGCCCTCGTTAGATCCTCATTGGAGTCGACCCGGTTCCGAGGAAGGAAGCTAGTTACTTGCTTATCGTTTTGATACGCTACTTCTGATTGTGCCCGCCTGAGACATAACTGTGTCTGTTCTGTATTACCTATCTGGCCAGCCCGTGGCCCTTGTTGACTTTCTCAAGCCTGTTACTGTCTTTCTGTATGCCAAGGCCCATCTCTCTGTGTGCTTGTCTATTTAGATGGATGCAACACCCAGGGTCAAGAAACAAAGCTGTCTAATCATACCATGTGGTGCAGCGCGAAATATCGCAGTGTTCTATTAGGACTCTTGTTGCAATAGCTCTTGCATACTGTTACTGCCTTTAATGTCGCTGTTGTGGATGTGTTTGTTGTCATTGTCGTCGACCCAGATTTAGACTAGTGTTCTCGTTATTCCTGCAGCCTCGTAGTTCGAGCGTGGCCCCCATTGCTTGATAGACCTGCACTGTTGCCACAGCTGATAGTTTTCGCTAGTGACGATCACAAACTCTAAATAATCTACTTCAGGTTACGACATCTTATTGCGAATAATATGTGCACGTTTTCTTTATCAATACGTTTAACGCAGACGACATCAAGGATCAATGAGGGCTTCGATTTTCGTTGCGATCAATTTTTTTCCCGTTTAGATGCTAAACTTTGCATGAGGCAAAGCATTACTGAAATCCTAATTCAATAATAATCAATTAAACTACTTGATAGGAGAAAATAAGAGTAGTAACTAATTATACTATAATTAATGAAATCTTTTTTGGCACAAAGGGGTGCTGTAGATCGACGTCAAACAGGATCGTTCACCTAATGGCTAGGTCGACTGAGCATTTTACAGGTGACGACTAGTTTAGAAATACTACTGGAAACTAGAAAATAAACGCCTTATTAAACGAAATTATATATTGATATCTGAATAGGATGTAGCTAAGCTTAATATCTACGGACAAGCTTAGAAGACATAATAGTAATCTTTGTTTCTAGGTGTCTTAGTGCTGCCGTTGGTTGGGGGTGCACAGGCATAGAAAATTCCAGGTCCATGTAGCCAGTTGTAACGATTAGGGGCCGTCAAGAAGATAACCCCATTTCGTAAGACTTGTTAATAGTCGCCATGCGGATATGCTTGCGGTCGATTTACGAGTCCCACAGCAAGTCAAGGAAACAAATTCCCTTTGCAGCTGATGACGGCTTTTGGTCCGTCAAACCTATGGGGGCAATCCCGACGAATAAGATCTTGATACCATTTGCGACAATACTGAAAATAACAAATTTGTCCTGCGTACGACCTGTCTACTCTTGGTTAGCCTTAAATGCCAGTTGTTTAAAGTCCCGTGACTTTTTCGTAGCAAACCTCAGTATATATGCACATTTGAGAAAGAGGGCTGTCGAAATGAACCGAAAATGTTCATGTAAAGTAGTAACACTTTCGATTTATACGGTATTTATCCAGTAGTATAGAACTATAGTGGTGAAAGAATTTAGGTGCGCAACAATAACTAGGGAGGGTGACAAAAAAACGTATCGACCTCGTTATGTCTTTTGAACGTGGTCAGTTCTAAGCGCGGGCTTAGACCCACTGCCCCTTTTAAGGCATTTACAACTACTTTTTAATTTCAGGTATAATAATATGTGCAGGAACTAAGCAAGCATCCTAACAGAAAAGCCGTATCAGAACTGGTTTTGTAAGCGTCGCTACTGAACCCTTCCAGCCTAGCTCAGCTTCTAAACCAGCAGCAGGGACACGATCCTAATTGAAGTCTGTGTGCAGCAACAAATGAGCGTTTTTAATTAGTATCTGTATATGTGAAATGCATAACGCTGTGCAAAATTGTTGGCTGGCGTAACTATGAACGGGAAGGGTACTTCTAAATCTACTGTATTTATTGCAGTTCACTGAATTTAGGGCTGACAAAAGACTTGAGTATTTGGTCAGCCTCATTCTTGGCCGATGTTCCCTTCGCTGATCTATCAACGCAGGCAGCATGTTATACAAAACAGACGCTGACGGCCTGAACTGAGCGGTAAAAGCAGCACTAGGAGAAATAGGGAAAGGACAAAGAGGCATCTATTGGCTAAAGGGCAGTCGCGATTGCTCCATCCATCTACCATTAGTTGCCCCGTCGATATTTGGTCAAGCCGAACCAAACAAAAAAGAAGGTGGCTTAAGCAAAAGAATCAGCTCGGCCAGTTTCCTACATATCATGGTTCATGACATGGTCCTTTAGCATACACACAGACTCCACTCTCAAGTCACCACGTCCGCGATGAGTTGTTCGCAGACGGTGACGACGACGGCCGCTCTATCCAGAAATGTATTCATAACGTTCGTTTGCCCCAGTAACAAAGAATTAGAAGGTTTTTTTGAACAAAAAAGGACAATCTAGAACGATCCTTTGTCTCAGGTTATCGCTCTATACAAGTGAAGCTGAACAAGCCAAGTCTGATCGTAATAATGTTTGCTACCCTCCCACAGCAAGTCGCACGGCTCGACCCACATTCTTCCCGAAGCAGAGTGCATCCGAGAAAAGGCAA
The DNA here is from genome assembly GCF_002532875.2 of Varroa jacobsoni. Taxonomy (NCBI): domain Eukaryota; kingdom Metazoa; phylum Arthropoda; class Arachnida; order Mesostigmata; family Varroidae; genus Varroa; species Varroa jacobsoni. The sequence goes on along the minus strand of NW_019213368.1, from coordinate 541,299 downwards.
CACCATCCCACAACTAGTAGAATCAGAACAACAGCTGTGTTAGACAAGACAAGAAAACTGGGTTTAGCGGGACTGACGACCTCCTTTGACGACTGCTTGGATCTTCGTCCGGTGATGCTGCTATGGCTGTTAGGATGCTAACGGTCTTCTAACACGGCCGCATCTTTTTCTCGCTTTCTCGTTCCCTCTCTGGTTTGCTCTCCTTGTCTCCCTTCACAACCCTCCCTCCCCCGGGGCATTTAACCATCTGGGTTAAGGTGGGCTTTAAGATTTAAATCCGAGAGGGTGAAGGCCAGCCGAAGAGCCAGTTTCTTCGTCAAGAATGGGACGAGCCAAGAGCAGAAGTAGGAAATGAAAAGAATGACCCGAATGAAACATGAACAGCACCAGAAGTCTCAGGGGTTACAGCGGCGACGTTGGTTAGTGGCTGCAGTAACAGCGCCAACCCGAGCCGAAGAGGCGATCGGCAGTTTTCGATGGCTTCAGGTTATAGCCCGATAACACTCTAGTCATGATGACTCACGAATAATTCTTCTACTGTTGTCTGAGCCAGTGCTAGCTAGGTCTATCATGGCGAACATAGATGCTACTACCTGTCCGTGCCTCCAGCTCGGTGTCATTGCTGCCATCGCCGCATCTCTTCAGCCAGCAAAAATATGTAGGCTATCGCTGCAAAACTCAAGAAAAGAAAATTGACAGAGAAGCCTCCGGCGGCAGCAGCAGTGATCGCTATGTCCATCATCACAAGCTAAAGCATTAACTGTAGGTTTCAAGGACTATGGGTTTCGAGGAGACGTTTGGTGTATAGGCAGGAAGGGCTAAACGGTGGAGAAATATGTGATGCACATTGGTTCAACGCTTCGATCGAGGAAAGAAAAAGAAAGACAGAATTTATATACGTATATATATATATATATATATATATATATATATAGAGCGAGAGAGAAATGGAGGATGGAGGAGGCATACAGGATAGAACTGTCGCTCTTTGACGAAGAACTTCTACATCGGAAAACATGCTGATGCTGGCGAAGCGGAAATCGACCGTACTGTTAGCGTCTTGTTGCGCACAGAACGCCGCTGTCCGACGTAACAGGAGCAGCGGCACCGAAGTGATTCGAGTCCTCAGGAACGAAGAATCAGTCGGCCGAAACGTCATTGAAGAAGATAACTAAAACGGAAAAGCATACCGATGCTGAAAGTGACTCGAGCAAAGAGTAAATTGCGTCGGCGTTTAGTCAACAAAGTAAGACGCCGAGACATAGGGAAAAATCAATCACAGTACTGCTAACGAAAGCGACAGCAACAGTAGTAGCAGGTGACGGCGATCGAATACAATCACGCTCTCTTTCTATTGAAAGTGAACTTATTCTCCTTATTTTCATGTATTCAAGGTGTACGTAATAAGTTATAAAGATGTAAAAATAAATGCCACAAACGAGTTTGTCTAGCTTCTTACCACTTGCCAATATATTCGACTGTCACTGTGATTTTTCGCGCCAGAAAATATTTTTTTCGTTTACTAGCCCGAATATTAGTTACTGCCGGCTAAATGTACAGCGAAAATTAAGTATGGAACAGGATCCTATAGGATCGGTGAATAAATAGGTTCAAGCGCGGTTGGACAAACGGCACACACAGCAACCATTAGAGCCTATTTACTCAAAACGATATAAATGTCCAAATTCGGCTTTAACGGTCTCTGTTTGACGGATTTGCATTTCCATTTTCTGATTAAAATACAACTTCTCTTATTAAGACACAAAATATTTTACGAGCGGTGCTGCTGGCCGTCAAGACCGCCTGAGTGGGCTCAGTGGACGACACCGGCGAGTGCTTACATTCATACAGACTGTATCTACCTAATAATCAATTGCGGTGCCAACTGCATCACGAAACTGCCACTGCAAAATGCAGTTTAAAATTTACTTTGTTGACTCATCGGTGCGCTGGGGGCAATCATTGTTATTCCTTCCTATTAACGATTACTGCAATTTCTATAGCAGCCATTATTATAATTTAATAGGGTTAGACATAAACTTGCAAACAATATCACATAGACATTGTAAGTAATGGCGTTTTATCAAATTCACCTTGAATGTAACACAAATGGCATCGTGAACGTCCACATTCTGTCTATTACTATTTATTGTAAAAGAGGTTTTGTAAAACAACTGCATTTGGCGGCGACTAGCTCCGTTTATCGTTGTTATTAATGTGTTTCATTATTTATTGAATTTATTAGAAAAAAAAAAAAGCGGTTTCCTCGATCGGATGAGAGACGAGAATTATGACGACCCGCCTTTATTTTATGCTAATTGAAATATTACATATTAACATGATGTAAAAATATTGTACTTAGCCTGCGTGGCGGTCATTTCCCGAATCTCTTCCGGCTGAAACTGGCAACGAATAGAATGCCGTTATGCACTGACAGGGCCCTGTATCACACATGGATGAACGCTTTAATGCTAAAGCGAAAATGCTCCACTCAGTGATAGATACACAACTGGTTTTATATGAGCCTTTTGGGTTTCTAGTCGAGCTTAGTGTCGGTGGCCTGATCGGCTATCCCTAATCGTCTGCCATTGACCGAGAGGTAAAAGATAATTAAAGACATATTATGTCACTGCGATTTGAGATAATACCACTACCATAAAGTATTTGCTGTCGCTGTGGGCTATTTTTATGTCATAAGGGGTATATGCTTGATAGTGCGATGGTAGGCAGATAGCTTTGCACGAATTCAAGTAACGCTTCGTTCGTTATCCCAATTGAATGGCTTATTGTGGAACTTCTATAATGACGAACTTATTTTGCAGTTAAACGTAACGCTGTTCAAGTTACTTTCTGCGCTGATTAGTTATCATCTAGGTTTCGACGAGTTGACTGCCACGTGTACACGAATTTTTCTAATACCAAACCCCGTATTTCACTTAGCTTTTAGAATATGCGCCTAAAAAGTGGGCACGACATGGCATCAGTACGCACTCTGACTAACAGTCAAACCTATCTTTGGATTTGTAGCTGTTTATGCTAAACAATCTTCTAGACCTTTTGTAGACTAGCAAAGTATACTAGCGTGATGTTGATTGCAACTCTCATAGATTACCGTTTTTGTTCAAAGAGGTTTAGCGTCTTCTTGGACAAGACCTGGGCGCCATTGTTCCGTGGATGGATGCCAACATTTGCTCAATTTACGTTATTTATAGTAAAACGTCCAAGTTACAGTCAAAAATTAGTTGATAGCGTAAAACGTAACAGTATCTACAATTTGAATTATTTTCTCCTATTGAAACAGTATTCTCAACGCGATCTAATACGATCATGAGCTGAAATTTTACCACTTGTATAGCTCAATTAGCTTTCCTGAAGGCGGAATCCTAATTTATACAGTCATATTTATAGATGGGATCCATCTAGTGTCGAAGCTAACAGTTCACTAGGTCCTCTAAAAACGTAAAACTTATCTTACGGTTTCTAGACACATTCAACTTATGATAGTTATGTGTAAAAAGGTTATCAATGCGAACGGCATTCGTCCACACATTTCCTCTGGCTTTGTCCGGCCTGTCAACGACTTTTTTCTCGCCCGTCACTTTACCATCTCGACCCATAATGCTTATTTCAGCGGATCTATTTTTAACATCGTCTGCTGCCAAACGCCTGTTGCGCGGCGAATCTGACACGAACGAGTATCACAAGCGGATGCTGGCTGCTGTTGCGCTACGAAAGTTGTTTGACTCCTTCTGCGAAACCGCAAGGCGGCTAACGTCGATAGACGGACACGCAATGGCCGGGCAGCAACACAGATTCAATAACAACAGAAAAAAAGCCGCATCGAACACTTAGTCGACCGTTCTTCTGTCAGCTTCTGCATCTGCTGCCACAGCTACTGCCGCTGAGATGCTGGCTATCAGTAGATCAACGGCAACACCACGTAACCCACCACCGTAGCCACAGCAGCAGCGTCATGGCAATAATTATATTGCCATGTATATATACATATATCTATACCGCAATAAAAGCTTATAGCTATATCAGAATTTGATAGAGTATGAATACAGCGGCTTGGGCCGAAGTGGAATGGCTGCCGTCAGTCAAATGCTCCGGAAGAAGCTATAGAAACGGAATATTATAATCTAGCCCCAAAAACAATACCTCGAACAGCGTTAACAGAATATAGCAATAATAACAGTAACAGCGCCAACATTTCAGAAGAGCTTCAACGGTGCCGCGAAAAACAGTAGCAGTAATGGCACAATGGCCACAACGTCAATAGCAATAGGCAACTAAGGATTATTCTTTCATCCGTCTGTACGAAGAGCACCCTTCCGATGCCATCGCCGTTCAGGAGCAGACACGTCCGATTCTAGATTGGATCTGATGATGACTAGGCCGACCAACAACGACGACGACGACGACGACTCAGGCTAAGAAACATCAAATACACTCTTATCGAATTATTCAATAAACAGTTGGGCGTTATTTTTTTTACTTTCTCTCTAATCTTCTGTTGTTTTTAATTTGTCAGCTCTCTTCCACTGGTTTCCTGAAGTTTTGTCCAAAATGCAAACGAGGACGCGTAAAATCAGCGCACTGAATAAAGACAAATGCATCAATATATTGTACAACATTACATTTTACTTTTCTTTAGCAGGTCCACTTTCTGCCAGGCGTCGTTACAGGTCACGATACTTGTGGGTGGCAAGTCCAGAGCATTTGTTTGCAATTTGCTGAGCCTTCCAGGCAATTCATCTCAAATCTATCTGTTGGCCATATAAACTATTTTCATTTTCTTCTTTTAGTTAGTCAATTCACCATTGAGTACCTTGTCTGCTGCCTGTTGAGAATCTGCCATACAATTGCATAATAAAGGTCTCTCTCTCTATGATCTCCAATGGAAGTTATTACCTACCATATTCAAACGAATACATTGTCATAACGCGTAGAACGAATCACCCTGTGATCTGTTACAACCGTTCTAAGCGATTGCTGACACATTATGACCAACTAATAACTAGTTACTAACGCAGCCTTCATGTAAAAGTGACTACCGAAATACTGATTCCTTCGCTATCACGCTTTGTCGCCCTTCACACGCTATAAACGCAAAAGTCGGTTAAACATATGGCCACTTCTTTCTGTTCCTGAGTCATACCATTAACGTTATCTAATGAGCGTATACATGCACAGTGTTAGACAGTAAAGTCTACAGGTGTCGAAAACTAGCGTTGAACTGCATGCAGATGACATACGTATGTGTCTATGGTAGTTATATACTTATTAATAGTATCATTCGTTCCTGTATAGCAGCTAGCGAGACGAATTCGAGAACAATCTAGCCAAGATGAACGACTCCAACTACAATACGGAAAGTCAACCCCTGGGTTAGTCGATGCGCTCGACGAGGTCTAACGGTTCTTCCATTAAAATGTAGAGTAACATAAGAATATATACCTTCCCGGTGTTTCTGTCGTACTTATCATCGTTTCTTATTTTGTTTGTACGCTGCATGCTGTAACGTGGAAACCATAAGACAAATAACAAGCAGCAACAGGAACACGGTGAGAATCTGCAAACATTGGTTAGTTCGTAAGTTATAGATGTGTGCTTAGGTGTACTTACGGGAGCTTACTGGCCACAGCAGTGACGAATCCGGTCGTTGGCTTACAACACAGTGGCAGGTAACTTATAATAAGCAAATAAGTGTGAATTTCTTTTTTTTTTGTTGAGGCGACAGCCTAGAGTGGAGACAACGTTAGAGCGAGGTCGAATTGTCCTAGCTAGCTCTCAAAGCTTAACATTATTGAGGACATGCCACAACCAGGACGATCTCACATGTGGTTACTACGCGTCTATAGATTACATTAATGAATATACATACACATTTATATTATACGTACACATATACATGATATTAACACACTTACCGGGAACTTGGGATTAGAAGGCCTTCAGTTCTAATCTAGTTGGGCGCAAGCAAATGGATGAGGTCCTCAATTTGTTGTTTTTTTTGTTTCTCGGTGCTTGCCGTAAAGTGACAAGCTTGGGATTGAAGACTGTCGACTCGCAAAATCGGGGGTCCTGTGATACGGCGAGGTATTGCAGATTCCACGAAGCCAGTAGTTATAGCAGGGAAATTGATATTACTCTTCTTTACTTGCGTTTATTTTCTTCTTTTCGTTATTTTAATGAGATGATTAGGTGTTCACGACTGGTGTGCGTAATGGCATATACTACGCGAATATAATCACCCTGCTTTGGGGTACTGTTCCTGGATTCTATCTTACGTACCATATGTATTAACACTTTCGATCAAGTTTAGGCACATAATGGGCAGCACATATCGTTTGAATGGATGGATTGGTCAGCAGATCAGCACCACTAGCAAACAATAGTATCTATCTCGACGAACGTCACCAATGGCAAGAGCAAATTTGAGATCAGCTCCCCGTTACGTGGTCACCCCGGCTTTTCTCGGCTCAACTGGCCGTCTGCTACAGTAGAAGAATACGACGGGGTGTGTTTGATGTAACGCTACGACAGTTCCAAATGCAAAAGTCGAAATATATTTAGCGGGCAGGGTGACATGTCAAATGTTCCCACAGAGCAAACCGTTGTTATTGGTGGTAGAAGGCCCGTTACCACCAGCAACGGCAGCGCCTGCGTCGCCGTGGTAACATCTTGCTTCGCATTGCATCGCATCGCATCATGGCGTTGTCGTTCTTGTCGTCGCTGCCTGCCGGCGTTAGACCCTGCCAGATAAGTGTGTATATGTATATATAGTGGTTGATGTATTTTAGTACAAAGCTTGTTTTGCCGCCACAGCCGTCCCCAGCCCACGCCGGCTTCTGACGTTTTTAGCTGCAGCAGCAGCGGCGGCGGCTTATTACTTAACTTTCATTATTATTAATGTTTTATCCTTTTCGTAGTCGTTGTTTTTTTTCCCTGCTGTTCTCTGACTTATCTCTGCTTCCTTATATTCTTGGGAAATTGATTGTTCCTTCCATTTCTACAGAACGGCACCTGCGGTAGCAGCTGCGGGACTTTTGTGCGCTAGATCAGAGATACTTATTCGTCGTACTGTGAGCCGCAGCGGTTTTGCCGCGCCGGCTGGACAGGCAAGCTACAACGCGCGATCTGGCTGGGAACTTTGCCGTCATCTCCGCCGTTGTGCTCTATACGATCTATCGTGTAATAATAATAATTTTTTCGTTGCCTGGGCTGACCCCTCTGTACATGATAGCGCTACGGCTATCGTTGTCTCAAGCTACGACGCTCGCTGCATGCTGAATCCGTCTGTTAACGGATGAGTACTGTGTATTGCCTTCTTCCTCGTCGTCACCGGCGGCGCTAACAGTGTTATTGTTGTTGTATTCTAAATAATTCTGCTAAATAGCCGTAATGGTCCGTAACGTGATCGAAACGTGTCTGAAGCGACAGCAATGGCGGATCTGGTTGGGTCTGACGGGTACTGATGCCACCGCTGAAGCTATCGTAACCTAGTGAGAGTCGGTCGCCTGTTGTTTCGACCGTTTGTTGCTAACACCGAAGCCGCTCTGTACTCGTCGTTCGTTCTGATAAAACGGCAATAACAACAATATCGTTCTGCAAGGGCATTGATATACCACCGGGAACAGACAGATGAAGTCTGGTGCTTTCGTTGCGTCCCACACATTTATTCTCTGTGCCCCTATCAGATAACAGCGGAACGAACGCGGGCAAACCATTCGATAAATAACAGCAGTAGTAACAACCACACATGAGGAAAAAATAATCTGCACAGTAGTGATTCAGCTTTGTGGAACGAGGATAGAGCTATGGAAATTATTTTAATGATTTAATTGGAGAAAAAATGACCTTCCGTAGAACAACGATGCTTATACGTATACGCCTTTGGCTGGCTACTTTCGCTCGGCCAGTTCCGCTTTCCACAGTCACAACAGCAGCAGCTTCCGTAGCAGCGTAGATGAAAGCAGCAATGTTAGCAATCTACATAACACACACGGATAGCTACCCGATAGACAACGGGAGATTGACCGTACCGCCAGCCGCCATCTTGTTGTCACTGTAGTCGTCTCCGCAATTGTTTTTGATGGCGCAAAGCTGTAGCGCAGGTTGATGCGCAATGTTATGTCTGTGGTATAGTATCGGCTGACTAGTTCTTTGGCTGCCGGCTGAAGACGGTGAGAGCTGGTCGATTTCATTGATGCATCGAAAGTAAATGAACTGAAGGGAACCCTGTCGCAACAGCCTGCCAGCGATCAGGCCATTCGCTAACGAGCGGTAGAATCGAATTGACATGCTGCTGTTGTTAGCCGTTTGTTACCACCACCGTCGCTGCTGCGGGCGGCCGGCGGGCCGGCAAGGGAGCTCTGCGGGCCGCTCGTGCAGCCACTTCTCAACAGCGGCAGCAGTCAAAGCTGCAACAGCAATAACAAACTGAATACAGTAATAACCATTACAGCGCAACTGCACTAGTGATAATAGAAACTAACGGTCGTCGCGGCCTACGGGTCGGCCACGGCCGTAACCTGCTAGACTGCCAGTCGCCGCCACCGCCGCTAAGAGCAACAACAACGGCGGCGTCGTTGGTGATGTATGCTAACATTCACGGCTTGGCTTTCCTAAGCTACAACAACAGGGGGGGGGGGGCGGCAGGTCGTCCGTCGCGCTGCGACGTACGTGTACACATTGCTACTTCTGTTTGAAAAAGCACGGCGCGCGAACATACGACATAAGAAAAGTGGATGAAGCAACAGCAGCACTAGCACCATCACCATTAGTAATAGTAGTAATAATAAATGTTGTTTTTCGTTTCTGAACGGCAACATTTGTTGCGATTATCGCATAACTTACCCGAAAAAAGTTTGTAACAAAAAACGCCGTCATGTCACGACCGTGTATTCATAATAACGATGGCTGAAATGCAACGAAATCAACAACAAAAGAAGAAATACGATAACTTCTTCGACAAGACGCGATCGGCCAGCAAGTATTATAAATAAGAAGAAAAAGCGGGAGGAAGTTTTATGAGCCGTGAGCATCACTAAAACTATTCAGATGTAGATCCTTGTGCATGGATGATCCTCATGTGCAGACGTGACGTAGGCACATCTTGTTTCGACCAGGAAATGTCTGTTCAATAATCCTATTTGACCTAAATCCTCATTGTTGTCCATAGCTTTGGGGCTGTTTTCCTGGATTAGGTCTCGCCCAGGTTCACGAGTGAAGTGTGCAACCACATACACAGCCCAAATTCTGCAGACGTTTCAACTTATAAATTCGTTAAATGTGGTAACGAAGAAAAAAAAAGTTATGCTGTAAGTCAATTTAATAAACTGCTGCAATGACTAGGGAAGCTAATGGTCCACTTGATCCCATGTGTGGTTTTCCCGTAAGGCTCTAGTTCCAGAAAAGGGAAAAGATAGCTAAGAATCCATACATTTTTGTAGAAATTCGTCTCGCCAGTATCCTAGCGCCTATTATAAACAGTAAAAAAAACTCGATGAGACTCGTTCGGAACCCGTATGGTGCTGCTTGTAAACGTAGTATTTCCATATTTTCTCAGTCGACAACAACCATAACAGTAGAAATATCATCAACGGTTACACCCAAAGTTAACTTTCGTTTGCGGAAATTCCGGCTAAATTTTTACTTCGGCGGATCTTCGTGCTCGCACAACTTTTTTCCTACGCCCTATTCGAAATCGAACTTACAAGTGTCGAGTGAGCAGCCTGTAAGTAAGCTTTCATATTAGCGATGTCACAGTGAAGTATTTTGACACGAATGAAGACGTGGCTGAAATTTTTGCTGTGCTCCAGCTGGCAGTAGATGAAACCCACAGAACGAATTGTGTTCGTGGCTCGGTTTTCATCTACCACGACTTCATTCAATGGTCCGCCAGTTGAAAACGTTATATAACAACAATAATTACTACTACTATTATCACTGCTAATGCTATAGCGATAAATTCAGCTGCATACTCGTTCAGTTCGATTTATAGGATGATGCTGTGGGTTTTCGGCCGACTTCGGAGCCTTTTCTGCTTCGTTCGATCTTATCGTCTCGCGGCATCTTCTTTCTGTTGCTTTTTTTCTGTGTCGTGTATTAACGAATACAATTAATATTCATGAGTGTCCTTAGGTTATTGATTGCTCCAAACTAAATCATTGCTTTCGTGGCTAGCTTACCGGTAGACTCATGTTGATTCGAGAATGAGATATTACACGATGATTGGTGTTCGCTGTTTCGATTGGTGCTCTACCTGATTTAAGCGTTTTGGCGTACGTTTACGGTCGATTCGGTGCGTGTCTCCGAGCCTATATTCATCTCGTTTTATAGTACCTCGTCCTCTGAAAAATGCGTCTCGCATTTCCTGCCCGTTCAGCGTGACGACTAAAATCCGCTCGTGTTTCGTAGTAGTTGGTACTATTCACGTTATGATGATATGTCATGTAGTGGCAACAATTCGCTACGAGTGATAGTGTTCGACTTGTTCTACTGGTCATTTAATGAGTAAATAGCTCACGGTTGGCTAGTTGTCAAGTCCGTTGTCTCTGGACGCGCGCAATTCAAAAACGAATAGCGCAAGCAACGACATGTCTGTCTGTCTGTCTGTCTGTCTTAATTTTGCAATGTTATTATACTACTTAATTTTAGTTACTGTGTCTTGTAGCCATCGTGGTCTCGGTGCCGCCGTGTAACCGTGCCTACAGCAGGGAATGAATGTCAATGCGATCCTGGCTGGTCTCGGTCTGCCTGGCCGTGTGTACTCATGTTCTATTCGTGTGTGTGAGCGCTTAATTGTTTGTTATTACTGTTATAGTTCTTTACGTTAGGAAGTGAAGAAGCACAAGGCAAGACCTCAATGCTGCTGCCGTCGCTATCGCTCCTACCGTGTCATTCTGCCGGTCGTGCGATGTGACGATCCTGCTGATGATGCCAGTAACTGAATCAACAGCAACGCTGCTACATGATGGCATTATCCTATATATTGTTACTTGTTTCTTTGTGTTGCGACTGTCGCCAGCGGAGCCATGACCAACAGCTCCAAAGCAGCGGCAAAGAATATCTACATTTCTTATCAAGCTGAAGGGATAAGAGCGCAGCGCCGTTTGCCCCTACAGGACCAGTAATCACCGCTGATTCGGCCATCGCCACTTCACTGGCATCGCCCTTGAAACACTCAAGGACCAGTGGCAATTGTCGCTGTGGACGCACACTGAATCGGCACACACTGAAGGAACGTGCCAAAACAAACTTTTCGCCCGAGAAACAGCATATGTTTGATTTGGATTTCTGGCTCCTCGTCTATTTGCCCATTTACCCACCTGCCTGCTTCTTTGCCCGGCTGCTGTGTTAACGAAGAAAATTCAAGCAAGCAGCACCGTGCGTCGCCGCATATACGGAACCGCAATGCATACGAACAAATTCAACTAACTATGGCTCATCCTAAATACATGCGTGTGCTTATGACGAAAGAGAACAATTACGTCATAACAATAACCACAGCAGAAATTAGCATTGGAGGTGAGAAGTGTGACATAGAATATTTACTGGGTTAACGTGCCCTACGATCAGGCAGCCAGCGGGACAGCCAGTTGCGTCAACCTTGAGATCTGTCAACAACAAATAAACCCACGGATATACAGGAAGTTAGCGAATCGGCCAACCTACGAAATCGTTCAAACGCAAAAGCAGTAGAGCAAATGTAAATTTATAGAGCGCGACACAGATACCACATGAGCTACTACGTTTCAGACTTCGATGCGAGAGGAAAGTGTGCTCAAGCTGAGTCTTCACATCCTTGCCTGCAAACCTTGTAATAAGCTGAACCTAATACCTGACTGTTACAGGCGGGAGTACGCCTGTAGACGACTGATGACGGCGTTCATTGTTTTACAGAAACGTCTAGTGTCCCGTTTACGTGTTCAGCGCTTCACGCGACTACAATGATTGTAGCCGAGTCAATTTTTTTTAATCATCGATTCAATGTCACACTGTGCTGATATCAGTATTAACCGCATCGAACAATGGTGCTACCAATAGAATATTTGACTTCTGTAAGTCAGCTACGTGAAAGATCGGCAAAACCCATTTGGTGACATTTGGAGCAGACTTACTGCAATGGCCGGAATCGTCCAACGTACGCAAACATCAACAAACAGAATTGTGCAAACGTCCTAAACCCTTAGTCGTACGTTCTACGTGTACGCTTTTGGTTTGTACTCAAACGCGCCTGTGGTCAGCCATTAGTGGAAGAGGCGTTGCTACCTTAGTTAACTCAGCAAGCAACTATGGCATTACAATACCATAGTTCTATATCAGTTTCTGGGCTCAATTATAGCTGGTATATTGCCTAAAATTGAATAGTATAAATTAGTAGAAACGTCAGACATCTTACATTTTCCATACCGATCTCTTTTCTACTCATTTGCCCCGGCGTTGGGCTGCAGTTACGAACAATGTAGAAACACGAGCAAAAACGAGTCTAAATCCGTGTGCGCGCCGTTGAGCATTCAGTTGAACGACAATCCCGATGATGTCCGCTTACCAACTCTGTTCTATCATTGCAGCCTTGCTATTGTTCCCTTCTGAACAATATAGATACACACAGTTAAATGATTCCTTTACTATATCGCAAGCATCAGGCCGTACGGCGTGAGATCTGGCAGAGGTTGCTAGAATTGGCCACAACCTCGTGTTATGTATGGTATACTATACGGTTCCGTGACAGAAAGGATCTAACACGCTCCACGTCCAATTGCTCAATCCGCTGTTGTGAGCACGGGGATTCAAAACGAACATATAGCGCATTAGATAGAGACACGAGATTGGCACGGAAAAGTACAACGCCATCGATGCCCAGCGACACTCTACCGTGTTGTGTGAAGAGCTGTTACTTTACTTTAAGACATTTTTCGAGTAAACTAACCGACAGGCCAAGAAGCTGAAAACCGAGATCGTTTTCTGTGTTTATTGATCACCGATTAAATCTAAAGGAAGACACGAACTTTATTCATACGTAAATTAGATAAATGTTTTTGTGGGCGAGAATGCCTTTCAAAGCAACTCTCCTCCACCCAAAAGTCCCATGATCCGTTCAAGGCTTGAACAATATAAATAAGAGAAAACACGCCAACCGACTGACCGTTAGTAGCGTCGCTGCTTTTGCTCTCGTCTACGATTTTTCGCTGCTGTAGATTCTGCATAGCTTTTTTGTCGCATCGTTGTTTGTTGATAAGTGTTAGCCGCCATCAACTTCTAATACCTAATTTTTCTCGTTTTTGTTGAAGGATACTCGCTTTCGTCCCTGTTTAGAACAGAGAAGAGGAAGACTTTCCTTGAGAGCCCTGCTTCTGATATCGTCATATTTTTTCTATCTGTTCGGCTTTTGTTTTCTGTTCGGCGGCTGCTTGTATCTTCAGGAATCTTTAGATTTTCCGTTGCTCAAACGTTGATATGTTTGCCAGATTTATGATCGGCCTGACGAATGGTAGTCGTAACTCTACACGCAACGAGACGCCACCTCGATAGCTAAGCGGAACCGTTGTCGTCAGCCTGTAATAAATATTATCTCAATATTGGTCCAAGTAAATAGTTCTAGTAGCAGGTGGGCGATGCGAGAGAAACGTGACATCTTTGCCAGCAAATGAATAGCTAAATCGGTTCTTTTAATGTTAACTAAATATATAAATGGCTAGTACTGAGCTTTCGGACGCCTGTTCTGGGACAGTGGCCAGAGGAGCTTCTCTTCGAAGACTAGCAAGACATCAGTTATCGTTTGAAACTATTGAAGCCTCGCACTTCGACGGGCGACAATGAGCTGTTTCGTTCTACTGTGAATTAGAGAAGCGTATGCTCGATCCCCGACGTGCGAACGCAGTGGACTAACGTCTGTAATTTTCGGAAGTACCCAAATCGATTTAAATTGTTTCGCAGTGTCGATGAAGTAGAAGCCTCAACGATGCCGTTGTACACAGAGGAGCCGAACACGGCACATAGGTTCATACGGGATACCTCAAAATACAGAAATGCAATCCAAAAAAATAATAACCAAACAGACAAAAATGAATGGCTAACTTCAATGAGACACAAAAAAAAAAAGTCATTATCTGATAACACTTCGATGTAAAGTGTAACTTATCTACTTACCAACTCAAAAACACTACTAAATAAATAAATACTGCGCCACCATACAACGACACACAGCCGTATCTCCATTACTGATGCTCCTAGTTTCGTTGTCTTATTATCATCATCGCCGTCGTTATTATCGTTAATTGTATATAATTAGGCATAATGAGATGCTTAGTAAATCATGGTTGCTAATCAGCTGAATTTGGTCTAGACAACAATTGCTGACTGAATGATAACGATCACCATGCGAATGCTACAATATTTACATATGGAAAAGACGAAAACAATTTACTGGAATGGGAAAACTATACCTTAAAGAAAGACTAAGTTCCATCGCTACCGTCTTTCCACTTTAGTAAGTTTGCCTCTAGCAGGCGAACGTGAGATCGCCTTTCAGTATTCATCGTCCAATTACACAGATAAGATAAAAGGTAAATTTATTATTGAACGAAGTAGCCATCTGTGGTTGCCTGGCTGTAGCTGTGCCAGCAATCTCATTGGAAAAACGAACGCCCTCTCTAATAAAAACCGACCGTCAATGAAGGCTTCGGCCCTCTGAAAAGCTTGGCTTTCGACAAATTTACATTTCAACTAACGTCACATCTTTTTTTTTTTCATGGCGTCCATCCGCCCGTCAGTGCGCCACCATCCACTAGCTCATAGCCGTAACAACACCCTCTGACGAACGTTGACTGGACAATTCTCCAATACTCTGCCGCGTAGGGAGTCATGTGTGCCGCACGGGTCACGTTGTTATTTGTATGTATTAGACGACCGGGTAAATAAACGATGTTATCACTTACGTGACTTCGTATTGGCACGTACTATAAACATTCAAGCTACGACTGTGGAGGCCAATCAATCAACTTCAAATGACAGATCTGTAGCGACAGGAACCGTTTCGATATCAGCGGCACGATTACTCAGTCTGTGTCCGCGATATGTGCTTTTCTCGCGCGTTCACTAAGTGTTTACCTTTAGTGAAATTCGCAGACATCATTTACCTGCGAGCCGGAAGTTCCATAGGCCGGCGTACGCAAAAAACTCAAATTTAAACCCCACTTGTTACTTACTAACATACATATTGGTTACGTAAAAAGGCGAAATTTCTTCCAGATGAATTGGCCAAAGACCAAATATCTCGATTTATTAATAGCTATAAGCTGCGAATCAAGCTTTGTCCTGGGATAGAATTTTTCGTGAATTGAACACGTGAAACAGGGGCGAAAAGCTTAGTTATTCTTCGGTCACCGCTTATAAAATGCACGTAGCACTCGTCTATACTTGGCGTTAATACGCTATTGAAGGTACATCGTCGTTCAGTATGCGCATACGATAGTGCTCACATACATTCAAGCAATGGATCGTCTGACTGAAGCAAAGGGTTACTTTTGTTGCGATTCGAGCTTTTGAATCTTTATATCGGAAAGACCTTTCTCGTGATCTGACAGACATTTTGTCAGTGATTTGTTTTCCTTTTACTAATGTACAGGCAGCTCTTCTGTCCAAAGTGCATTGGCTTAGTTAGTACAGCTACGCAGGTAGTACATTGTATAGCCTATGGTTCGTTTAAAATCCAACGTTACTTGTTCCATTAGACTACGCCAGTTCTCGATATGTCTCCGGGCTAAAAAAACGAGCCACGGATAACAATTCCCTACATCCGTTTACATGTAGCATTCACACGTACAGTTCCATTCATTTCGAGGTCGTTTCCGCTGATGTTGCATCGACACCCATGGGTTTCACTTTTTTCAATCTCGCAATATGTTTCGTTCTTGATATCTGGAGTGTAGGAAACTCGACCACCAGAAGTGGTCGTAATGGCGACGCCGTATCGTCTGCAGAACGAAGGATATACTGCCCAGCTAGCGATGGAGAGTTACGGGTACCTTTAAGGGAGCCAAGTCCCGAGAGCATTTGCAACGACAGTTGTACTACATTATACGTTGTCAGCTGTCCCGTGTACTTCGCTCGATCCGAAATGGACGCATTTGGGGGGTTCACCCTAGTGGAGTGTTGTAGCTTAGTCAGTCAAGAGTAATAGTTGCATGGGCCGTCTACATCACTTCTGCCGTTCCCGCTTTAGTCTTAGCTAAGCAGGCAGTTGCCTGTCTAAAATGTTATGTAAATGAGCGCTCCTCTCTTAGATGGAAGTTGTGACCTTGAGGCCATATTGCGTCGACCCTTGCATATTTATCCCGTAATTAGCGTGAGATAGGGAGACATTAACAAGGAAAGAGAGCGAAAAACGAAGGACGTCAAACCACCATGGCGTATCGAGCTGCCCCATTGCAAGCCTCATGGGGCATATGCTGATATTTCAAGGATAGCTGGATGCGGATGGCAGGCAGCTTACATCCTTAGTAGGCTTTTAAACACATACTTGTGAACATGGTAAAACGCAGTCATAAAACTTATGAATATAGCAGATTTTAATGCTACCTACTATAGATGATGATCGTTTGTTTTGGCGATCACACATTCCCAGAATATTATATATACGTGCATACTGAAATGAGACATATTTGGGCAAATGTTTCGTCGTCCGGGCTTACTCGTATATGACGAAGTCGACCTAAAACTGCTCGGCTGCCAGCAATTACAAAAGATTGATATCTTTTGCCATATGTCGTATGGATTAAGACAGTATAACTGCTTAATAAGTTATCTTTTCTCTGGTGTCTTACTACAGTTGCAACCTTATCCACGTGTATAAGATGTTCCCTTTAAGATGAAAACAGCATAAAAGCTAGTTATTTCGTAGATATTTACAGGTAGGTCTCAAAGTATGTTTATCTTATTCAAACAACGAAGCGTGTGACACACGTTTAGCTAAAATTACATGCATATATATATATACAATTATAAATAATTGGCTATATGAAATTTAATTAAGAATACCTTTAGAAATTTATTTATAAATTAAATCATAAAACATTCGAATGAATCTATCTATATATTATGTTGTTGTTATAGAACTCAATTTATTATTCCAGTAATATACACTTGGGTAGATACGGGACCTCGGCCACCGATGACTCTTTGCCAGAGTTAGTGCAGGTGAGATCATCAGCAGTTTACAGTTTCGTATAGAAGTATATTCGAGCAGCTCCAATGTGATTAATTCCGTGCCGCTTTATAAAAATCCCATTCGGAGAGAGCGATCATGACAATGCAAGATCTGCCGTCACAAACATTCGACTTAGTAAGCGATTGATCACTATATATGCTACGTTAAAATATTAGCTATAACATCGGCATAATGGTTTTTTTTTGCGCTGGGAGCGATGAGGTGGCGTTACCTTCCGAGTGTCATTAGCAGAACCCGCGGCTGAGACTGATTGTCAGTGGACGCGTTTGAATGACAAATAACTCTGCGTAAAAATATTCAACGTATGACATCTAGCTTTTTCGAAAAGACCGGGTGAACTATTTATAAAATTTTGAAAAACCCGCGCTTAATTAGGTCGCATAATTTTGAACTCATAAAATGATCATGAACGTTTCAAACTCACAGAGTTCGATCATTTTAAGACACACAAGCCACTGCTTTTTCCTACCTGTATATTTAGAAAGAAAGGCTTTTAAAGGCTCACCGGTACACACGAAACAACAAATGTCGTGCCGATATGAACAGCCGCTAGTAAGACGCTCACATCGGTATGCACCGTTATCACTACTATAATACTTTGAGAAAAATAAACTTCAAAAATAGGTGGAATACCCACGACATCCCTACCCTCCAATGCGTTCCTTTACTCTCTCTCTCACACATATAGTTCCATAT
>NW_019213368.1:518646-523264 GCF_002532875.2 Varroa jacobsoni | reverse complement strand
ATTTTTATTATTTTTCATTTTTTATTTGTTTTTTTTTTAATTTATTTTCGTTTTTTTTATTTATTATACTTTATTTATATTTTATTATTATTATTATATTTATTATTTTTAAAAAAATGCCACCAACAATGCATAAGAGGTCATGCGACCGCCTGCAGAACTGACATGAACCCCGCAGAAAGTCCGGCGGTGATCGGCAACGTGAGTATCCAGGCGACCAAGATGCCTTTAAATAGGCCCCAATTAATACCACCTGCCTCTGTGTTAAAGAAGCCAACAAAGACAATCGAGCCCACCTTGCAATGCGTCGTTGAGATTGGAAGCCCAACTTTCGATGCCGCCAAAACTGTAGTCGCTGCTCCAACTTCAATCGAGAAGCCGTTCGAAGCCGAAATCTTCGTGAGGTTTTCTCCAACTGTCTGGATGACTTTCTGACCGTATACCCACAGGCCGACGCAAATGCCTATGCCTCCAAATAACAGAAGACCCAAGGGTGTCTCAGTTTTTTGCGCCACTGAACCTTCATGGTAAATCAGCCATAGTGACACGAGTGGGCCGATAGCGTTGGAGACGTCATTTCCTCCGTGCGCGAACGATCCAAAGATAGCTGTGAGAATTTGTAGAGCCGAAAACAGATGGTTTATTTCGAATCTGTTAATCACGCTGCTCAATGGCCCTACGGTACGAATCCTCGAAGTCGGGTTCTGTTCTGCAGAGTTAGATAACTCTGTATTCTCATAGCTGACATTGATGTGACACTCTCGGTTACTGTCGGATGCTGTATTGGTACTCGAGTCAACGATGTGATTCGTTTTCTCATTCATGGTTTTGGTATTTATCTCAGCCTTAAGGCGGGGCACGAGGAAGATCCACACGCAGAGAGCGCAAGCCAACCCGATCAAGGCAGAGATAATGAATCCGCCCCAGATCGGTATCACGTCAAATCTTAAAACGTGCGGCCCATCAAGGAACACACTGAACGCATTAACAAATAATGTGCCGAAATAGAAAAACGGTAAGGATATAAGACCGTTCTTAACTGGATTTTTCGCCTGAATGATCAACTTCAGGATCACGAGGTAGACTAACGCCGACAGCATGCCACTGGTAACAGGTGACACAAACCACGACATGGCTATCTTAAGCAGGCCCTTCCAGTGAATACTGGATAAACCCCTGGCAACTATCGTGAAGCCGGACATCGCTCCGACAATCGAATGAGTGCCTGAGATGGGTAAAGCCAGCACTGTTGCGACAATATTCCATGCAGCAGAAGCAAGCAGGGCAGATAGACAACCAAGCATTAAAGTTTTTTCGTCATCTTTGTATATATCCACGTTGAATATGTCTTTACGCACCGTTTCAGATACCTTGTAGCCTATAAGCATTGCCCCAAGCACCTCAAAAATTGTCGCAAGGAAACAAGCCTGTCGGAGTGTTAAAACCTTGGCACCCACCGACGTTCCAAACGAGTTAGCAACATCGTTGGCCCCAACTCCGAAGGCCAAGCAGAAAGCGATTACGAATCCAACGATGAGGATCCAAAGATATGATGAGGTATCTGTGCTGCTACCATCCAGGGGTGCCAGGGTCGAGCTCAGCAAGTCCATTGCGCACCTGTTTTAAAGCAAGCACCTGATTGATAGTCGTCAGCTAATGATTGTTAAAGCTTTTACATTGATCGTGTGTGTGTTCGCCACTGAATTTCTCGTAGCCTATAATGGTTCTTTGAGTACGGAGCTGTTATAATCTGGGTTATTTACCTGGAACTTGAGTGTTACGCACAGGCGGAGTACCTCTTTGTCTACCCTTTCAATGACAGAAAGAGCATGGATGTAAGGCAAGTAAACTGGTCACGATCTGGTGACAGTTAAATATGAAGTGTAGCGGGTTGGTTGAACTGCCCCTTAGCGACTCTTTTTGACCAGAATTTTTTATATTGATGAACGGGTTCTTCGTTTTTCACTCACTCGAGCTCAGGTGACACGCTACTGTGCGGTAGGTCCGTTAAAGCTATATTCGATTGTTTCGTAGTACTTGTTGTGCAGTGGGCGATAACAGCATCCAGTTATCGACAGGTTGTTACTGCACCTGAGCTGTATGTTGCCCTCTGTATTGCTCAATGAGCACTGCGTGCCGTTGAACTATTGACACAGCAACAAGAGCTCAACGTTATAGAAAAGGCGCACGTGCAGTGGCGACGCTTCTGCGTGTATTGGGCTCACGTAGGTCTTATCTGCTTTCTCGCTGTAGGAAGCCTTGTAGTGCACGTAGTGTATGCGTGCACGACGTCCACTGTAAAATGATGTCTGTTCAACTGCGGCCGCTGCCAAATTCTTGGGATCTGTCGGATGTCGGTCGAGGGGTGTCGCTGGGAAACGTGACGTGATGTGATCCGATAGGTGACAACGATGGCGATGGCGGAGGAGGAGCTAATATTGTTAGGTCGACGCTTCTTGATTTTGTCGCTACTGGCAGCGGCATGTCACAGCGACAGCGTTGACTAGACCACTGATCGATTTAGTCATAGTGGTGGTGATGGCCAGAAGGCGAAGGTAACTTCGCAAAGGCGAGGGCCACACTGGCGTCCGTAATAACGACGTTTTTGCCTGGACAGAAGCCACGCACACTTGGTGAGTTATGTTTCGTATACGCTTACCTGCGGTATGGATGGAGAAGTAGCAAAAATTCGTTGTACTTGTAGAAGCGACAATAACAGTAATAGAACAAGCTAGATCACAGCTTACTACTTACTCTAGTAGTTCATAGTAATTGTACCGCTCGCGAAGTCCTTGCAGGCGCTGTTCACCTAACAGGACAGACACGCATATAGAATTATATATAATTGTCGACGTTCGCCATTGAGCAAAGTTGCCCTATCTTGCGATACGGGTAGAAATAACGGGGGCGTTCAAAAGCTTCTTGAATCACGAAGCGAAAGAAGCGCGAAGCGGTACAACAGATACCGAAAATAGCTTGATAAAAACGAACAAGGCCAACGCAGGTGTTGTAGTACGTGCGTTAAACGGGTGGGCGTTGTGTTAGGCAATCATTTAGCTAAGAGTCGATGCTTCGGTTTGAAGCTTCGATGCCACAAATTGAAATTTGGCTAATTTGTCGTGTGGTGGTTGAAGGACGAGGTTTCTTCGCACCGTGAAGCGAAACCGGTTGATGGCCGGAATAGCTGATTATGAGGCCGATATCACTGTTATTAGTACGGTGGCAGACAACGCTGGAGTGCGCGTCAACTCCGCAGGATATAGAAATAAAGCGGGCGAACGGCTGCTAATCATGTACTCACACTAAGAAGGAAGCCAGGCGACGGCCGTGCGGACGGGAACCGCGGCGTTACACTTAAAACACACGGAGAGATGGAAAGGCCGCTTGCTTTTGCCGACGCACTAAATATGCTAGGTTTGGCCAAACCGATGAGTAAAATTGAAGCTGACAGCGATTTGCCGACGATAATGGTAACAGCAGTGCCAGCGACTTGTGCCATTAGGCTACGTTCCACACTGCACCAGATAAAAGCGGCCGGTGGCATACAGACAGACACGCACGCACACACGCATGCATGCATGCATGCATGCACACACACACACGCAGACGTACGAAGGAACAAGACCCCGGCCACAGTTCGAGCAAAACACAAATCAAAATATCTGCACAACAGCCTCAAGCAGTTTTAACATCTGGTTTCTTGAAGGGCTTGCTGCCTGCCGATATCCCCAACGTTTGTTATGGATGGTGGTGACGCTTCGTGCTATAATCGCTATAGTATCAATACTAGCGGCTAGAATATCGAGTGCTTACGCACAGATGAGCGAAGACACCCGACAAAAGCAACCATCACAAGCATGTGCATGATATTCTGGCCTAGGGACACGCGGAGCTCAATTCGGTTCACTGGCCCGTCTGATCGGCTACAGATGCTGTTACACTCGAAGCTATAAAAGGTTTGGACGTTGTTGACCGCGGCGGTTGACAACAACTCAGTGGCTGGAGCACGAGCGCAAGTAGACGTTGTCGATGGTGAGGGACCGGTCATGGCACCCGTTCCTGCGCAAAAGCTACTAACTTACCACCAAAAATCACTCGTTAGTTTGCTAAAAGACAATCGGCCTAACCTGATTCGAAACTTAATTCACAATCTGTTCAGCGTTTACTGCCGGCTATTGTCTTGCAACTGACAACTCCTGCGAAATGAATCTTGTTAGCGAACGGTTTGTCGCGGTCGTGACGATAAAAGACGCAGTCGAGTGTTTATAGACCACAATGAGAAAAAATACAAAAGACGATTGATTACGACGTTGCTTGCAGGAGTTGGCCTCTCTGCCTCCATTCTGGCGCCTTCGTTGTTCTTTGTGTTATAATACCAGCAACAGTATCAATCACCGCAGCGCGACAGAGCAGCATATGACCTTTATCCGATTGTAAGCAAAAACGACTACGCGACTGACGAGCCTCAACGTGATGCTGAAAGATATGGGTATCAACTGTCTATCGGAGCATGTTTCTGGTCGTCTACTTCGTTTTTCCCATTTTACTCTGCCTTCTTGTCCAATTTCGTACCATATTATTCCCTACCATTTTATAGGGCAAATCGTGGTGTACTACT
>NW_019213368.1:514154-518546 GCF_002532875.2 Varroa jacobsoni | reverse complement strand
GAGGCATTATTTACCATCGGATCTATGCAACAAACCCGTGCTTGTCAGGCATGTTGGCTATCTGCGTAACGATTCATGTTGGCACCAAGTGAAGATTATAGGCTGCTATAAAGTATACTTAAGTAGACTTCATAAAAAGTTGGCTTTGTCACTCACTAGGTTGAATTATTCAAGAATATGTACTAAACATCTACTGTACCAGGATTCGCAAGGGAGCCATAAGTGTCTTCAGGAAATGAAAATTATTTATCTGAATGTCCTGCCCGTAGAATAACATTTCTTGAAAGTACTAAATCGTGTCCCATCCTTGAAATCAATATAATGGTTATTATATGCATATCTACTGTTATTGAGCAAAATCTCAAGTACAGACGAATTGATTTCAATCGAGTAATAATAACATTGACTAATGCAACATGGATTTTACCGTGTGTGCTACAAATGGATTTAACAGATCTTTCAATGAATCACAATGAGTACAGTGTAGCGCGAATACCCTTAGCTGAAAAGGACCGCAGTAATGCAGAAAATAATTCTGTGTGACTCAGCACAGTAAGCACATGAGGTTCCCCAGAATCGTTATTAAGAATTGCCCTAAAACAAGGCCGTACGAGTTAGGATTTACATGACGGGTACCCATTAACTAAGCGCTCTAGTTTGCTTGACTTTAGCAAACATTTTACGCCTTATACTGCTTTGGCAAAATATCATGGCTACCCTGTGTTGAGCACAAATAAGAAAAGAACATAAAGCACGTAAATAACAGCTTAGTTTTGTACACTACAATTAGTTTCTATTATTTCCCTTCTGCTATATCCATGTTGGCTCTCCTAATTAATTTCTTCTAATTAATGTACGTAATATGTAAGTCGTATTACACCGTTCGGCACTGAGGCCCGTTTTTAGCCTTGGCCTATTTGTTGACGACGATCGAAGGTCAATTCAAAAAGACATGGGCCTAAGCCCGATATGATGTTAGAAGAAAAACCGATCACGTTCTAGTTAGCGATTGTGTCTATGAAGCGTCACAGAAGTTATACTGTTGATTTTTCCTGTTTGTTTTTTTGCTAGTAACTTAATTACTTTTTACTTAGTCTTTGCTAGTCTATCCCGTTTTATTATAGAAGGCTTAAAGTTCGATTAGTAACATACGCATGTCAGAACCATCTTAACTCGTTTCGTATCTAGGATTAATACTTTTTATTAATTTTTCAAAAAACGGGAATTTTTGTATGAACTGGGCGTTTAGCCCACATGTGCCGAAATAATGCAGATGTCTTTATCCATGTTGAAAGGACAAAACTTTATTAGGTATAATGATGGTACTCTTTCAGTATAGATAAGAGTAAGATCAGTTAATATACAGGAACTAGTTTGGGAGCAAAACTATTAGATTTATCCTTGTATCCCAGTCAACATTACACAACTTAACATCTGGACACATCATTTCGATGATTTTTTCGAAAGCACTTTTTGTTATTGTTGTTCTCGAAGCCAATGGAAAGTGCAGACGGAAATGGGCAGAGCGCCTTAAATCATTAAAAAGAGATTATAATTATTGTAGAATAGAAAAAGAATCAAAAGCATCCGGCATCTGACTCTGTTTTACTACATACATGAAAGAGACATTTGGAAATCTCGCAAAAATAAGACTCCTAGTATTCTTACTTAAATCATAATTTTTCTGAACGTTATGACATCGTACGTTTTTTTTTTTTTTTTTTTTTATTAAATTTACTGCTTCAACTGTTTGATAACGTTGTGTTTGAAATGTGGAACGACATTACGCGCTCAAGGTCGTCGGTAATTACGATAAAAATAAAGTGCGTTCGATTGCTGTTTTCATGCCTGATTTTGTGGAACAAACACACAGTTACCGCACAATTCTGATGCATTCGTTATATGGCCTATGATTGAATTTTATCAAATCTGCAAATTGCCAATAGCGCAGCTTTGAGACATGACCGGGTAAGCTTTATTGCTGTTCGTATATGTGGTGAATGGGGTTGCCGAGAAAATCCTAAGATTTTCGTATAAAAAAATACGATTTTGCAATTAATGTGACCCAGGCCAGATATCTTGCTTATAATAGCACAAATATACAAGCTATAAGTTAGGCCATAGTTCATTAATGGAGAGAAAACTGGCTGGAAAATCATGTTCACGAATCACGAATGAACAAAATATGGGGAAGGATTTACCGACGACTTTCCAAATCTTTCGTTATAGTCAGTCGTAATTTAGAATTCAATGCCTTTACCTATAAAAAGGTGACGTTATTTTTTAGTTATCTAGGACTCGCTCGATCTCTCTAACTGTTATGTTCAAGATTTAAAAATAGAGAACACTTCAAACTAGCTTCCGGTAAATACTTTATTGAAGAAAGGGCAGACCCAACAATACCCACATACGGTGCATCAATATATAAGTGAGAATGGCCTATTCTGTAAATTCAGATCTCAAAATTAAATGCAGCATAATGCGTAATAGATGCCCTATTCTCAATGTAAATGAAAAATATGTCGATATACGATTGCGAACTTGATGAATCGTAAATATACAGTGTGATATTTTGGGCCTATGAAAATGTGTTATTATTTTTGACGACGCTACCTGTTTTTAGCGCTCCTACAACGGGTAAAAAGTGCCCGGCTGTTTCTCCAATTGCATTTCAACCTGATTTTTTAAATCTCCCAATAGCAGAGTGGGCCTCATTTTCAATCACGTGTGCCAATTCCACCTCTATTTTCTATAAACTTGATACGCACCAAAGAATTGCTGATGAGAATGCTCCCTAGCACCATCACTATAAAATTTTTATGATACAGGCAAGTAAATATCGGTCGAAGACGGGATCACCACAGAAAAGTAGAGGTCGACTACTAATGGCCGTATCCGTAGCGTTAATTGTGGCGAGTAGTGCGACACCTTTTTGTCGACGAAGCCTTCGGCCTATCCTCACTCATCACTAACCGTCTTCTTCAACGCTTGCTCACACGTGCTAAGAGCTGGCGACACAAGCTGCCGATCGATTCGCTGAAAATTAATCGCGTCTGTAGAAAATTTCCGTTGGCTGAAATGGAAATCGCTCTTTCGACATTTAAATATCGCAAGATTCCACCTACTCTATCTCAAACCCATAAGTTAGCCATACAGGTACAGCTGCTGTCGTAACTATATTCAGATTTAAAGCTGTCTTATATGACTCTGTGTCAAACAACAATAATGCTAAAGTTGAACTTTAGTCTTGTAGGTAGCTGCTCTGGCTGGTTTGAGCTAATAGGTAATTCTAGCCTATTGTGGGCACGAAGACGACCTTGTATAATTATTTTTTTTTTTGTTTTTTGCATCTTTGTTAGCTTATAGAATAATAGGCACAGTACCGTGGCTAAACCGCAAGACATGGTTCTGTTTTTATTTGCTGACACTAGCGGGCTGTATAGATGTACACTTCAGGTCTTAGACAAATGAAGTGCTCGCGGTAAATTTTTGAAGCGAAATTTTTCCTATTATTTTTCATTTTAAAGCAGAGCTTAAATTATTCCGAATCCATGTTGCCGTGCTACACAACTCACCTACGATGATGGTAAAAAGTGCTCAGACTGCGAATATGTGAAACGTATTTGTCCTCTTTCAATTAGTAGTTACGGACAATATGTCTTAATCTGGTAAGTACGCGATTTCAAGTTCTGGAAATTTTCTTTTTTATAACTATTGCTTTCTCGGCTTTGGCCAATACCTCTTGTGAGACAAAACGATACGTTTTTTGACTATTAATCGGCTTGCCCATGAAATCACGCGGTCGAACTATCGCGGACATATCTATAACAACTACCACGTTTTTCTGTAATTACCGTTCAGAATGAAAGCTATATTACCTTTGACAACGGCTTTTTTTTTTAATTAAGGATCTTTTATTATTGATTATAAAAAAAGAAGGTTTGACGGGGTCTCAAAACAATGTATGCGAAAACTAAATTAATAAAAGTCTAAATGTTTATTACGCACGACGTCGAGTTGTTCTTTTAAGAATCTTATATATAATATTTTTATTACATCTTGCACTGGTTTTCCCTAATCGAATGGCTACCTCATCTGTTTAGTGGACAGATCCCATCAACTAGCGCCAGTTAGACAGCTAACAACGATGTATTGGATATATATACGTCCTCATATTCTTTCCCAAGTGAAGCTAAACCCAAATAATGTAGCAATAACGAACCCAGACAACACAACGGAGACTCGAACCACGTACTCATATCCTCCTGTGGGGCAGGACGGAGCACCAACTTGGATGACAACCGCTGTTTAGTCTGCCAAGTCTCTACGACCATAAGTATATATTAGCTTTGCGGTGGGCGCCAATGGCGGCGCCGTCGCAGTTGTTTCGTG